>NC_135498.1:14486726-14625074 GCF_052857255.1 Amblyomma americanum | reverse complement strand
TCATCAGCCTGACCAAGCTCACTGCAGGGCAAACGGCTCTCACATGCCTCTCCAATTAACCCTGTCCTTTGCCAGCTGCGCCCATACCATATCCTCGCGAACATCTTAATCTCATCCACACGCCTACGCCCCCTCTAGGCTACGGCCTAAATGGTTAAGAATCCGTGGCTGACGTGACACGGCACATGCTCCGTACACCGAAGAAATGTGCACGAAGCATGTACCAAGAATGTTCTTGGTTATTTATCTACTAAAGTTGAAAATTACGCCATGAGGAGCACTACTGCTCCTTCCTTTTTAAGCACTGCCCGCGACTGAAATGACTTCAAAGCTGAAGCGGGCCGCCATCACTAGCCATCGACTATCCGCCATCGAGGAAGCTCATTCGTCAATGTAAAACCACTGTCCGTCATTTTTAAATAACGCGGCAACGTTATTTTTGCCGCGTTATCCCCACCCCTCACTCGTGTAATGTGCCTAGAAAACGGGAAAAAATTGTGCTCGTCACGCATATGGGTAATCACCAATTGAATGCTGAAACTGTCCCCTTTCATCATATTGGAGGGATCTAAGGCTTAACGCAAGAGTGCACGAGGCGATTCTTAACTGCCCCGATTTCAATAGGCGCGACGGACGTCAGCGCGAGGCTTGCTTCATAATGGGAAGTCGAGAATGGACGGCTCCTTTGGAGTACTATAAAACACATTTTACGACCGTAGTACGAAACATGCGGCCGGAATGTGGTCCGACAAAAAGATTTCCCGAGAGAGAGGAGATAAAAAGCCGTTGCGAGAGGCTCGTATAACGCCGCCGTATCGCAATCGCTCAGTGAGCGATACAGCGGGCGCAGGGATACGGGTGCAATCCTCGGGGCTCGACTTGGAAAATCACCGAAAAAAAAAAAGAATAAAGGGGGCAGCGTGGCTGCCAATGGCGATAACGAAGGTTGGTCAAGCCCTGTCCTTTTTTTTTTTCTTTCTCCACGCAGCCTGCAACGGGTGGAAAAGCCTTCGCGGCGCATGCTCGCTGAAGTTTACGAAACGCCGAATGAATCCATGAACGGGCTGCATTTGGCTGAGCCGTGAAGCTGAACATGGGCTTCGGGTAGATTTCAATCTGGGGTCTCTCAACGTGCAACGTCTATATCTTACGAGTTATGACGCTGAAAAAACGGCCACGTACACGAGCGTTTATGCATTTCGCCCCCATCGACGAAATGGGGCCGCCACTCAATCAGGGAACCTACGGGCTCAACAGACGAGCACCATAGCCACTGAGTCACCACGACAGGTGAACAACCTGAAGATAGGGTCAAGAGTACAAGCACGGTGCTGGGTCGCCATTTCAGACGTTAGCACGAAATAATTCAGCGCGTCTTAACCGGCAAGTTTCGAACATTCGAGTGGCACGACCAATGAATGTGATCGGAATGCCGGAAATGGGAAGAATAATAGAAAGCACACCCGCCGATGGTCTGAAGGTCGCCCAACACGTTAAGGGCAAGCCTCTCGGCAAGGTCAGCTCTACCTGCCGTACGCGAGGAGAGAGAGGGGGGGGAAGGGGTGAGAGTGCGTCACTACAGGCGACAACAATGCATACCGAAGACGACCCCCCCCCCCCCCCCCCCCCCCCCCCCAAGCGAGGAACAATGCACGTCGACCACCACGGGGTTCGTTCGGGTGCCGCCGCCACTCGAGTGATCACGCGAGGAAAGGGCCCGCAGCGAGGAGGAAGGGACGCACACGTGTGTCCACCACGAAACGACTTGTTTACGCGCCGCCGGGGACGGTCGCAAATTGGGGACGCGGGCGCCGCACGTACGCACACACCTTGCGAGGCTCCCGCACTTTTCTTCCTCTTTCTTCTTTTTTTTAAGCGCACGGCGCCAACACAAACCCACGCCCGAAAACGGACGAGGTCGAGGCAAGAGAAACCGATCGGACAACCCGAAGGAAGGCCACCACCCAACAGCCTTCATGGGAAGGGGGGGTGAGTCAGGAAAGCAGGGTTCTTCAAAATGGACACGCCGCGAACCGGCCCGATGAGGCCGACTGCCACGCTTGGCGCCAGTCCAACCAGCGCCATATGGTTCATGGGCTAATAGGCCAGTCGATTCATCGCTGGCGAGAAAGGAACGGGAGAAGGGCGCTGGCGAGAATCTACCAACACGCCGCACCCACGCAGACTTCGGCTTACTCTGTCTAGGCGTGGCATCCACTGCGGTCTCGCAGCACAAGACACTCCTCAGTACCCACTGTTTCTCAGCGCACCCCGAAATGAGAGCCGTAGGGACTGACGAGGGCTCCACTGACGTTCATGACGAAATAAAGAGTGCGCTCGAAGACCAAGCGCGTCTTCGTACAGGTTCGTGGGGATTAACCTTTCCCTCGCGAGACAAACAACGGCTTCTCCTGGGCACTGGTGCACCAGGTACGGCGGTAGAAACCAGCCCCACAGCCCTATCCGCCACCCCGACCGAGCAAAAAAATAAAGAAAGAGCGCGCAACTCCGCGATGTCCTTCGTTCCCAAAATCGTGGGTGTGTGGCACTGTCAGCTCAAATGAACGCGAACAGGAAAGGGGCACGATTTTGGCTAACAGGAGACTGAACACTACCCGCTTGATATACTGTGTCGCGCAAAGCCCTACATGGAATGCACCAGCTCCTGTATTACCGTTTTCGCCTTAGTACTGCGCGCTTCACTTGAGCCGACGCACACACCATTTGAGGCGCACCCTACGCTCGCCTAGAGCGATGTGCTCCCGCCTTGCTTCGCGAAGAAAGCTCGCGCACCCTACCGGACAACGAGGGCGTCAAATTACTTGGACGGGAGGGAGGGGGGGGGGGGACATACTCAATCCACCCCTGCTAGCCCCAAGGCGGAAATTGATCGAGACTGACTGCACTGGATGGAGCGGCCCTGGCACTGGCTTCCATTCCCGACGCAGGGCAAAATGAGGCCCGACAGTGTGACGCATGGATCGGCTTTGGCTCAACGCTGCGTGCAGACGACCTTGACCGCCTACAGATGCAGTGCGCGCTTGCTCACCGCTACATCTTGCATCTAAACACACCGCGGCGCCATCGCACACAGCCTTACTACCGTGCCGGGGCTAACCAGAATTTGCTGCCACTTACAACGCTGCCACGTTTTAACCTTGGCTGGAGTGACACACTCGAATCAGGACCCGCATGGGCCCCAGTACCGGGCCTTGTTGGCATTCATAGCCGAAACCAGCCTGCACGTGTACTACATATAACCACCTTATGCCGAAGGGCATTTTCCGCAATTACAAAAAAAAAAAACTTGGCTCTGAACGACCACTGCATTCACGGCTACCACGTTTGCGGTTATCGCCGTCCCTCATCAGACAGAACCCAGCCGAAGGGGCTTCGTCCGCCAATCAAAAAGATGAATCGAATACGTCGTTCGCGTATAGGGAAACTCGGCAACCAAAGACCTTGTCGGACAGCTCTGTTGGAGTCTCGCGCCCATGCCGACGTCGCAGCGTAGACCCATCACGAGACCGACCGACGGGGTCGAATGCGCGCCAAAACAAAGCGAAAGAGCACGCCAGGGGGGACACATACACCCCGGACAACTAGGGTGGAGGGGTGGGGGGCAAACTGTCCCCAGTCAAATTGACGCCAGAGTGGCGCTATTTCAGGGCGCACTCGAACCAGATAAAGCACCCCCACACCCTCTCCTTTCCCTCTCCTGCGACCGCCGAGAAACGGTTTCACGTGCCAAGCCACACGCACACACACACCGCGCATATAAAAATAAAAATGCAAGGCGCCAACATCGCAGCCGGAGCGTTCCTCGCTCGCGCTTCCCTCTCGACGCCGGCCATTATGCAAGCGAAGCGCCTTTGAATAGCAAAGGGAGATAATGAGAGTGCAGGCGCAGGGCGGCTGAGAATGCTCGGGCATGCACAGCAGCGTTACACAACGGACCCGCAACAGTCGGCGAAGGAGACGCGACTACGCTCGAACGAAGGTCTTTCGCCCGGAAAGCACTCGCGTCGCGCATGTCGTCGTCGCGCTGCAAACCGAACACTCATTTGCACACCGGTACGTGCAACAGACACCGCATAACGACCAAAGGCACCGCCGTGCATGCTGCGGCACGATTAACCGACGAGGATATATCGAAGGACAGACACAGCGCGTCCTCTGCGGTTAGGAGACACACACCACTCGCTCTCCGCGAGAAAAAAAAAGAAAATCACGAAGAAGGTTTCATAACATGAGCTCCAATATTACCGAGACCCCACGGCTACAAAACACGTACGTACATGGTAGGAAGCTTTACCAGCGGCAGGAATTCTTGTTGCGCAGCAAACAAGATGAAATCCAGCGATCCAACCCAAAGAATCCGTATAATCCAGCATTTTCGAAAAGACAGTCTTATGTTTCTGGCACGGATGGCAGAAGTCGCCGCGCTCCTTCAAGTGTCTATAGCCATTCAGTATTTCTTGATACCACGCGCGCACGCATCCGTCCCGTCTCAATTATTTTTTTTGCACCACGAACAGCGCCGCCTCGTATTGCCCGCCTCCTGCCAAGTCACCACTGACGTCACACCAAGCCGCTCGTGGGGTTCTATCAATATGCTCTCTTTCCCGACTTCGAAAGCTGCGCTCCAATGCTTTTCTTGTTTCGGATGCGTTTCACATACCACGGACCGCGCGAACTAAAAAGAAACCAAAGCAGAAACAAACAAACAAAACAACGGCCGAAATTAACTGCGGCTGAAGACAAGCAATAAAAAAACAAATAAAAATGAGAGCGCGAAGACCAACGGTTAATAATGCCAGGACCAACGCCGATAAGAAAGCCCGCGCACAATGGCACAGCAAATGACGCCGATATGCCGCGACAACACACGGAGCGATCACTATCACGACTCTCGCCGTGTTATCGCCGAATGCAAGCCTACTCTCCTGCTATGGTCCGCTGGCATACTCAGCCTCAATCTGCGCAGACTGAGCGGGCAACAACAAAGGGACATCAAAGCATGACGAATAGACGCGACAACGGGAGAGGCATGCGGAAGCGGCTGAGTTAACAACCCACCACGTGCTACCTCCCGCCCTCAGCTGTAGGTCGGACGCAACTACGCCGCTGATCTGCAGCGCTGAACACACGGGCTAAGAATGTCCTATAGGTCACCTCCTCGCAGCTGCGTCGTCGCGACAGAAGCGAGTAGCAATAACCGACCAATCACAAAACAAAGGAAAATATGCCCAGTCGAAGGCGGCGCCTTGAATGACGCAGAAATGACGTCGCAAGAATCGGCAATACTTTCTTCAACGCATTCGATGCCTTGACTAGGGACTGGAAGCAATAAACAAATAAATCGGTTGATAAGTTCATAATGGCTAATAAGAAATAAATCCCGGCATTCGCTGGTCCAGCATAAACCGGAGGGTACTTTTCGTGACGTTGGAATCTATTTTATCTGAAAGAAGCCGCATGGGTTCGTAAATTTGGCATAAAAATAATCAACAGAGTGAGAACCCACAGTAAATTACACCTGTGTCACACGGATGAAATTTATTGTCGTTAGCTTTACTGCCATTCGCGGCCCTGAGTTCACCACAACTCGTTCGCCCAAAGAATGCGTATACTATCGTACTTATGCCTAAGACAGAAAAGCAACCAACCTTGTTCGAAATAACCGCGCCCGTCAAGCAGCACAACGTTATACAGTTGAACCCCGTTATAACGAAGTTGAAGAGGCCCAGCGATTGCTTCGTTATATACATTATTTCGTTATAATGAGGTTCGACTGTATTCAGAACTTTCAGTCAGATGAGGCAATTGCACTAGATTTTTATTGCGAACGGCCTAATCTTTACCGGCCCTTCTGGCTAACATGCGAGTATACTATATATGGCAACTTTTCCCGATTTGTCAACCAAGAGCAGTGGCATTTCCAGAAACATAACGTTTACATTATATCTGGACAACATTGCAGAGATTTTGCGCAAATCAGCTCTGTTTACTAAGTATCAGGTGAAATTTCTCCCTGTCGTCGTTGTGACGCTCGTAAAATGACATTAAACCTGAAAGTCTAGCACCAACACCCAAGATAATAGCATTAACAAACTTAAGGCATTAAGCATTTCCTGCGAGCGACCGGCACGGGGACAAGGCGCGAACGTGCAAAAGCAGCCGACGTCGGATTTTAAAGGTTCTCTAAACCGAAGGCGAGGCAATCAAGTCCACAGCAACCACGCGTGTAGTCACGCAATGACAACTCGCGCTGCTCGATTTACGCGAGATGGGAAATGATGCTGTATACTTACAAGTAGCTCACCACCGCCCAGGTACGTCGGATGCTTGGGATTAACTCGAACAACCGGGGTTCGTCCTCCGGAGCGCGCCGAAGATCTTGAACACACGAGTCTTCATGCCCACATCGAAGCGATCGACGCCGCAGGCGGCATTCGTAAAGTTGTTTACCACCCCCTTTCCTCCTCTTCCCAATCGCAATCCGGCCAGCACACTCGAACCAACACCCTCTAAATACTTTCTTCAGGCCTCTCCAGGCCCTCCTTTCCACACGCGCTACGTCACGCCAAGTGTCCGGTCAGGCTGCTCACCAAGCGCGGCTCCGCTCCGCTCGGTTGTCTCCCTCGATGTGCTCGCGCTTGCCCGGGCAAGCACAGACACGAACGCAGTCTTGCAGTGAGCGTCTAGCTGCTGCTTGAGTCTTTCAGCCTGGCGTTGGGTGCATTTCCGTTCGCTCCTCGCACGGCTGTGTCTGTTTCGTGTGGCCGTTTCTTGTGTGGCGTGCGTACCTGTGCTAGCGCACGAATGGGAAACTGATTGCCTGCCGTGTAGCGAGTGCAACTTCGTGAAACATGGGCCGGTGCTGTGTTCCCGGGTGCCGCGGGAACTACCAGAATGGTCCCAAAGTACGTGTTTATTGCTTCCCAAGAGACGAAGTACGAAGAAAAGCCTGGTTGCGAGCCATTCCACGGAAGGATTTCACACCTACAGAGCATTCGAGGGTAAGACTCTGAAATATTGCTTAATAGGCGCTGGTAATTATCTTAGTTGTGAGCTGTCGCTCCCGGAAAGGCATGCTGTCTTTGTAGGCAATGATATCACTTCTTACACTTATGTATGAATTGTCCAGGAAGCATTTAGTTCTGTGGATGTGCATAAGGCTTGCGTAAAAGCTGTGTAAATATGTAAAAGCTGTTCACTATTCAGACTCTTTTTACTTCGTGTTTTAGGCAATGGAGAGTCATGGCGAATGGCCTTGCTTCATTTTCTCGTGCAGGTGTGTGAACTGCACTTCCACGCAGGCGACTTCATTACGACGTTGTCACACCAAGATGAACTGACAGGGAAAATAATAGAGGTGAAGCGTGACAGGCTACAGTTGAAGATTGATGCTGCGCCTTCTGTTTTTCCAAACTGCCCAAAATACTTGGCATACAATCACTCCTTTCTGCAAACAAGGACGTCATTCACATATTACCTGTGAGCAAACTGAGCGCAGAAATTTTGCACGAGCATGCTAAGAACATAATCATTAATGTTGAGAAAATGGGGCTCAAAATTATCGCTGTGATAACGGACAACAATGCTCTGAACCGCAAGATGATGTCGTTATTTGCTACAAGTCCTCAGGTGAGCATTGTCTATCCCCATCCAGCCGATAACGCTCGCCCTCTTTTCTACGTGGTCGATCCTGTGCATCTCTTGAAGTGCATTAGGAACAATTGGATTAACCAGAAAAACCCTGGAACATGCCTCTATTTCCCTGAAATGGACTTGAGTGGAGCAATGCCCGAAGGGCCTCCTCGTATGAAAGCTGCTTCTTTCGCAGCTGTGCGGCAGCTTTATTCTTCAGAGAAGACGTCGCTTGTGAAGGCTGCTTACAGACTGAACGCAAAAGCCGTGAATCCAACCTCAATGGAGCGGCAAAATGTAAAGCTCGCTCTCGACGTCATTAATCAGTTTGTTTCAAATGCCCTCAGGACACATGGTTCCGCGTTCAAGATTCCTCAAGCTGAGTCGACTGCTCTTTTCATTGACGTTATCCTCACATGGTGGCAAATAGTCAATGTTAAGACCCCTTGCAAAGGCCAGAGGCTAAGGGACAGCATGCAAGACCCTGTAAGGTCTGTTGATGACACACAGTTAGCTTTCCTGAGCGGCGTTGTGGACTGGTTGGACGCTTGGGCAAGAATAAACATCACCAGTGGCTCGCTGACGAAAGAGACTCACAGTGCTTTGCGACTGACATGCTATTCTCTGGTAGAACTCTCGCGCTACTGCTTAGAAGAACTTCACTTCAAGTACGTACTGCTGGGCAAATTTCGGACGGATGCGCTAGAAGACCGGTTCGGCCGTTACCGCCAGCTGGCAGGATCACAGTACCACATTTCCGTGCGTCAGCTCTACGAATGTGAGAAGAAGCTTCGTCTTCAAAAACTTTTGACATTTCCACGCGAGGAAACAGAGTTTGAAGACGTAAGTGAGGATCTTGTCCCATGCAACTTTTCTGTGGCTGTCAGCGACGACGATATTACACACGCCCACTCTGACATGGATGCTATTGTCTACATTGCAGGATACGCTGCTCATGCTGCTTTAAAGAAGCTTTCATGTTCTGCTTGCTTCAGCACATTGGTGATTGAAAATCGAGAGATCGAAGCGGAAAATACTGCCATGATAGCTAACCTGTCGAGAGGAGGGCTGAAGTTTCCCCAGCCATGCACAGTTCACATGGTACTGATGACTAAACTAGTTGCAGAGAAGTTGTCTTTTGGAGCAACCGCGGAAGATTTTCTCTCCTGTAGAAATCAACGTGGTGTCGTGATTTCACAGACGATTTCCCTCCTGGACGAACACGACATTGAGACATGTGAAAATGGCCACACTGCACAAACTCTCCTGCGCTTGGTAGTACGCGTTGCAACCAACGTTGTTCTAAACAACTTTTGCAAACTAAGAAATGATGCCATACAAGACAATGCGCAGCAGAAGGCCGCAGCCCGGAAAGCAGCAACGCTTAAGAAGAAGTAAGTTTTATTCCCAAGCAATAAAAATGCTTTGCGCACACTTCATTGCTGGTGTCTCGTCGTTTTTTATTGTAAGGGTCAGATTAGCTGTACAAATACTCAACAGCGCAACATTATTGTGAGTGTCATTATTGCTGTGTGTGAAAGCTTTAAGCAAAACACAATACAGAATAAAACTAACACAATGCGCAGTAGACGGTGTTTTTTTTTTCAATGTTCACGAACTTCTACTTTAACAACTAGATATACGCATGTGCGGTCTGTGCGGATGGATTTTACCGCACGGCAGACATCATGTACGTGATAGAACCTAATAATTAGATGATTAATTGAAATTAACTAATCAATTTTTTATTATAATGACCAATAATGCGAAATTGGCGGCCGTATGCTAAATTGTTTATTATAAAAAACTGTATTAGCAGCTCGAACTTTCTTGACAATAAGGTGTTCTGCAATAAAAAAAATATATAAAGCAGATAAAATGATAGCCTAAGGCGCGCACAAACTAGCGAATTTCTTTTCTGCAGCAACGACAAAAATGAAAATGAAGGAATCACTTATAAGGCAGCTACGTACGGCAGTACCCGAATAGTGCAGACGGGCGCGGCGCGCTGAAATCGCGGAGCGCGGGGCCTGCACGGTCCCTTGGCGTGACGTCACGCGGCCGGTGGAGAGGCCTTAGCATTGAGAGGGTGTTGCTCGAACCCGCTACCTCGTGCTCAACAGCAGAACAATCGCCGAGTTACCGAGACAAGAGTGGAATGCTGAGAGCGAGGTAAGGCTGACAAAAATTCCGATCCAACACACACGGCCAGAACACCTACACGGACCCCAGTACTGTTCTACACGGATGAAACACTCTGCAAGCCAAGCAGCAACCCGGAAAAAAAACGCCCACAAAAACATTGGGTGGGAAAAATGTAGCCCCGTTCGCTCTTCCCCGACTCTTGCCCAGGGTGGCAAAAAAAAAGAAACAAAGAAAGAAAGAGGGAGAAAGGAAAGAAATCACGCCACGGACGTGCGCCGCAAGCCGATACGGACAAATCCCGCGGTATTTGCCCAGCGCCGGCGCAAGGCAGCGCGGAGCGGTCCCTTAAAGTGCCAACAGGCGAGCCACGCCGGTTACAACATACCCGTACCCGAGTCAGCCCCCAAGCACAGCCTCTAATATACTACGTACCCCCTCAGCCTCTGCTGCGGCGGCAGCTGTCAATAGAGGGTCGCGCCAGGCGGTGCATGACGAGACGCCCCGGGGCGCACAAATAGGCGAGGGCGGCTGTTAAAAATAGGCGACGCGTGGCCCCGCTTTAGAAGCCCGCGCGCCGCCGCCACGGCGATGAACGAAATATAGCGCGTCCACCACAGCCCCCCGCTTAGCGCAGGGTTCAAACCGAAACCCAACAGCTGATTGCTCTCGCTTAGTCATCAGAACGCCCACCACTGAGGCAACGTAGGAGTGTTCTCACGCATTAACCAGTGACAGGGCGGTTCTTACGCCAGCCGGCTAGGAACCCTAACTTCAAATGTTACAAGACGAAAACAAGCGGGACTAACAACACGCAACTAACGCTACCCCTATGCTCAAGTACTACGAGGCACGTCGTATAGTGGAGCGCTCCGGTTAAGCTTAAATCACCGGGGGTGATCTGACCCAAATCACACCAGGCGATCTGGGCAGATCCATCGAAATGCGGTCGATGTGACCGGGATTCGACCCCCCTCCCCTCACCTTTGGATCAGCGACCAGACGTCAAAGCCACTGAGCCCAACTGCAACGGTTAGAATTCTCTGGTTATGCACGGCCGGACGGTAACTCGTTGCCGACCCGTTGCCCGCGCCGTGGGTCCGGGTGGGTCCGTGCGCTTGCCACTGCGCATGCGCGGATCGTGCGCGCTAGTACGCATGCGCTTTGGAACCAGTCTTAACAATATCAGTCCGGTTCGGTCGACTCCTTCACTGGAGATTTTCTAAAAGAACACCACGTGCCGGAACGCAACAACGCCTCCTCACAGTACCAGGATATGACGCGTCACCGTGTCTTTGTTTCCATCTGTATACAGTTGTTGCGTAACCGACCAAGGACGCACAAGGCCGCGCGCTTAAAAAAAGAACGCCCGCTACCAGCTCGAAGACGCGCTCGGCAGTAAAAGCAGGAATGCCGCAGCAGGAGCGCGCACTTCGGCGGCAACAGGAGCACATCCCCGCGCTTTGTCAACAAAGCCGAAAAGAAGAAGAGAAGGCTGGAAGAGCCGCTTCCGACCAGCGGCGGGGCACGCCCGTCAGTCAGGACGAACGCGCGCCCGGGCCTCCGCGACAAGGGGCGGCCGGATCCGGACCGCGGCTCGACGCTCCCTGCGGGAGAGCGCCCGTCTAAAAGCAGAATGCGCGCCGCTGCAACAGAAGCGCCTCACGCCCATTCGCCCACGAGGCGAGCACGACGTGAACACGTGTGCGGGTTATGACAGCGACAGCCTCCTACAGAGGCACGCGTTTTGTGACGACCCCTTTCGCGATTCATCATCCCCTTTTGGTTACTCGCTATGCTCGCCAGTCCGACATCGGACCTGGCGAATGACGCTCTTTTAATTGCCGGTTACGACGTCACAAATAGCAACTACCTATAGCAGAAGAGGGAAATAGTGAACCGAGAAGAAGCCGACCCGATGAGAAGGAACGAAGGTGAAATTTTCCACTTTGGACGAGGGTACAGAAGCGTCCCGAGGCTTCACGCACTCTGGTGATGTCAGAACGCGATGCGAACAAAAACGGAAACTGACACCGTCGGAGATAGATCACGCAGGGGGGAAAACCTTGGCGCGCCGGTCGCGCCACCAGGCAATTCCCGCACGCTTGGCGACGGATCACGCGCGAACCTCGTGCACGGTCGGCCAAGCAGCCCGCTTTCAAGCATGACGTTTACTCCGCTTGAACTCTCTCCTAGATTCACGTCACACTGGCCGTTAACGGGCTGTCTTCCTCTATTCTCTCAGTCTCTCCTTTATCCTTTCCCTTACGGCGCGGTTCAGGCGTCCGCCGAGACTTCAGACAGATACTGCGCCATATCCTTTCCTTAAAAACAATGTTCTTTTTTTTCAGCTTCATCTCCCCGTCTCTTTCCTTATAGTGCGCCTCTTAGCGGATAAACTCCCTTTTTATTCCATTCACCTTCCAACCTCCCTTCCTTTTTCTCGCTAATGTGATTGGCTCAAGCAATGGCCCGCATTTCCATTCCGTCCCAGTCTCAAACACACCGATGGCAGCAACTTAGCTTGAGCCAGAGAAAAACGAATCATTAAATAGCGCCTCTCCAGGTGTCCACCACCGTCCCACATTTACGGCTCCCTTCCTAACCTCCTCCCATCCTTCTGATCGGCATGCAAACCAAACAGCGACGCCAGCCGCGTCACTCAGCGCAGGCTCCTTTCCCATCGATGTCCCTTGAGCCCAATAGCGTTCGCTCACCCCGCGCCTCCTCCTCCTCCTCCGCCAAGGGCGAAAGGAAAGGCCGTACAGCGACCCAATGCTTGCGGAGGACGCGCTCAAGGGCGGAAAAACAACGCGCCGGCGCCAGATGGGCCGGCGGAAGCGCACGCCGCGAATCGCGCCAGGAAGGCAAACGACCGGGCGGGAACGGACGACGCCGATTCGCTGACCTGCCTGCAGTCGCCACGCGGTGCGCCCCACACCAACGCCGAGAGAGGGAAACGGAATCCGGAAAAAGTTGTATCAGCCACGCTTCCGGAACAAACACGCGAGAATTGTGGGAGACGGAAAAAGAACAGTCGCCGGAGGAGTTTAATCAGGCAACTGGATTTCGCTCTTACCCTAACCAGACTGCTGATGGCACAATGAACGAAAACACGTTCCGTCTTGTAGGCGTAATGCACAAAAAAAAAGGGGGGGGGGGGGGGTAAGGGGCTAGCGGTGGATAGTCAATAGCAAAGCGGCGCAGCAGACGAATAAAATTAAGCGCACTATCATAAAAAAACAGCGTAGCCGATCCAACTGTGCAGCCCAGCGAGGCTTCGATCGATCCGCACTAAGGCAGCGTACGCTCGCGGCGACCTTCCGCAACGAACGTGTACGCACGCAGAAGGGAACGTTCTCCCCTCCCGCGCGAGCAGGGGGTCGAACCGTTTAAGGGCGAGCCGCCTTGTCACCTCGTTCGCCCCCCTCATTACGACGCACCTATGCACCCCACCCCTTCTGCCTCACCTCCGGGGAAGCTGGCGCCGGTGGGCGAAAAGCCGCGGGATCGCCACAAAAAGTGGGTCAACGAACCAAACAACGGCCCCCAGAGGGGGAAGGGTCGGCGGAAGAGAGCGGAGCCTAGAGCGTGCGCGCGCGCGCATGCGCAATGCGCGGCGAGACACGCGCTGGAATGAAAGTGAGGGGGCTCGGTGTGTTGGCCCGGAGACCTCAACCCGCATTCTTCGTTCCCCGAATGCGTTTATCCCGGACGTCGCGGTTCGGACGAATGCCGGTAAGGTCGAGATGAGTACGCATAATATTACGCTCGACAGGCGCTGCGTTCTAGGGAGCGCAAAACGTATATTAGTACAGCACCGCGAGTGTAAATATCAAAACAAAACGAAGAAGCGGGCATTGTCCAGCGTCTGCAGCAGCGAGCATACACGCGGCAGCGCACAGCTGCGCCTAGCCCTGCGATAGGCACACGAGATCGCACGCGACAAGGCAGCTGTGCTGCGCACGTGACGCGGACAGGGTGCTTCGACGCTGACGCGCACCTACAGCGAAGAGCTGCTGCGCCAAACGCAGCAAGGACGCGGATGTTTACACGGAAGGAGCGAGACGACGAAGCTGCCATCTCTCCATAAGAAACAGTACCGTGCGATAGCAGACACCGACACAGCTGCATAAGGCAGCCAAACGGGGGAAACTTACAAGCTTGCAGTCAAAAACACGACGAACGGTTGCAGATGCCGATAGGCATGGGAACTCGCTACCAGCTGCGCGACTGTCGCATGAACCCCGTCGAATGCGCAAGAAAGCAATACGGAATAGCACACCTGCGGTCACAACGATCGGCGCGAAGTATCCGAGAAAACAAGTGCCCACCAGAAATCCCGATAACGATAGATATGGTCGCAAAAATATGCTGTAAACACGGGCAAGTCCAACTCATTCGCGCGGTCAACTGACATACGCAAATTGCGTTTTGGCAGCATGCACAGCTAACGCTTTCTCTTTTCCTACCAAGCGCTACGTCTTGCACGATGCACCGGGCAGTCAGTTCGCTTTCAGTTCAACGTGCAGCGACACGAGCAGAAAGGTCGCTCAAAGCGGCGACCGCGTCGTTTACGAAGCAGTAACTACAGAAGGTCGGCAGAAGCCTCCGGAGCCCTGGACTGAGGGCCCACCCACAAGCGTTCCAGCCACCATCCTCTTCAATAAACGTTCACTCGCTCACAACTACATCTACATGTTTACGCACTGCTCACGAAAAACTGCGATCCTGCCCACACGCACCCCAGGGCAGGGGGGAGAGGGGTCGCATAATCTGGACATATGTGCGACATATCTCTCGGATTTTCCTCTCGTGTTGTTGTACTAGGAGACGGAATAAATAGCGCAAAGACGACGATAGCGGGCAGGGGCCGACCGCCTTCGCGGCCACCACGAACGCCCTCGCGCATGAAGGAGGCAGAGAAGGCAAGTGAGGGCAAACGCATCCACACACCGAGCGGGAGGCCACGTGGCTGCAAGAGCGGCACTCATCTTGAGGGCGCCATCGCGCCGCTTATCACACAGGGCTTATCCCACGCGCACTCTCTCTCTCGAGAGAGGGGGGGAGGTCTCCATCAATGCATGTCATTATCATGTGTGCGAGCCTCCCGGAACTGACCGGCTATCTCGGATACAGCCGACCAATCTTCACTCTCGGAGGAGGAGACGCAACAGCAGCTGCAGTTGTTGACAGAGAGGACACACAAGTGACCTCGAGCATCGCGCGATAATAGCGTGCGCGCCTCTCTCCTCAGTAAACCCGCAGCAGCCGAATGAGCAACTCAGCATGCCCTCCCTCTCTATTGGCGTACCTACCGGCGCCGGCTAGAGGCATGCAAACACTTCCAGACCATATTACCCCTCCCTCCTCGGCGCAAACAGGAGATATTTCGGTACAGCGAGTGGAGAGGGCAATGGCGGTAACGATGACCGGACAAGCACTTTTTCTGCGAAGTCATCCCGGCTGTGCTATCTCGTTGTATCACATGCTGTGTCCGGGAACTAGCCTAACCACCATTACAGCATTTTATGCACCCCTCCCTCTCTCGTCTTTATGTCACTGGACTGACGCTGCTTTAAAGGCTAACCTGCCTTGTGACCTTTGCGGCCATTTCCCCTCTCCTTTCTGATTTGTTAGGTCCACTTTTATTTTCTATTTTTTTTTTCGTTTCTGGGACAGCCGATTCCAAGCCATTCTTTTTTTTTAAATTCCCCGTCCTTCGCCATTGGCTGAAGTGACGCCTGAAGCATAGGGCGTGACGTCGCTTCAGCCAACGGCGAAAGATGGGGAATAAAAAAAAAAATCGATTTGGCAAGTGATCGTTATATTATACCGATCCTGGTGTCGCCAAACCGTTAACCGACACTTTACCGGTGATAAACAGTCTCCTTTTTTTCCTCCTGTCGCGAGGACATAGTGTAACAGAACTGTGAGCCCCGTAAAAGAAAAAAAAAAATCCGTGATTTCGCGTTTTTTCGCCTGCTGGCATGGAGCACCGCAGCAACTTCGGCGACTCTTCTCAGACGCCACTGCCTCGGTTACTGTCAAGCCCCAATCTGTTCGAGGCGAGCAGGAACAACGCGCCAAATTGCAATATATGAATGACGTAAAAGTAAGTCCGTATCCCGTATGTGTCTTTCACCATGAGTATACATATCCCGGATCGGCGCGAGGCATGGCTCTAAGGCGGAGCGTTACTACGCAGAGAAGGGCGAAGCTTCCGCCATGCGGACGAAAATAGGCAAACAGGCGACCCTCCTAACGACGAGGTGCAGACATGCCTCCTTCCAAGGATGACGACAAAGGCTATGGGGCAAAATGCGCTACAACTTACGACTAACGAAAGACTAGCTCGAGGATCGGGAGGACAGGGGCTTCACAACTGCTACACTCAATATCCGGCAGAAAACACAAGTGCTTAAGCAAACCGCGACGATAAAAGGAACCGGGCTCCCCTCTCAAACAAGCGGAGCCGAAAGCAGCGTGACTTGGTGCGCGCGTCGAGCGTCCACCCCGCGGCTCGAGTGCGCGGCGCTGTTAAGTCGAGCAAACAACCTCGAGTACCGGTGCAATGCTACGAGAGCTGCTCGTGCATACGGCGCAGTGAAAACATTAGCTGCGACTATTGGAGCCGCCGAGACTAGCGGGAGAAGAAAGTAAACAAGTCACTAGGAGGAGGGGGGGGGGGGGGGAGAGTAGAGCGCGCGCCGCCAGTTTCACCGTCGTCCCGAGCTCAACGAACGCCGAAAACAAAAAGCACGTGCACACCGCTTAAGTACGCCTCCAACAGCCACCCTCCCCCACCACACGCGGAGGGACCAAATAAGAGCGATAACACAGCTGCACACTCTCCGCGCTCACGAGTGCAGGGCGACGCAATTTGCCTTCCATGAGGGGTGAGGGGGACGCATGGGCGGGGGGGGGGGGGGGGGGTGAGGGTAGGTATAATCAGGCAGCAACAAACTGTTCGCGGCGCGCCAGATATGCCTGGTGGTGGAAAAAAAAAAAAGGAACCAAACAGTGACGAGCTTATTTAACTACGACGACCAGACGCTCTCTCCCTACGTCTATCTCCAGCCGAGTCGGCGTAACGCGAAGAGGCCGATAGCCCGAGATAGCGGCGCCTTGCATTGTAGGCCAGGCAAATGTATTCCCCGCCACTTCCCGATATGCCTTCTTCCCTTTCCTGCTCGCCACGACGCGTTAGCAGCGGCGAACTATCCCTCTCACTCGACCACACCACCTCTCTCCAAATCGCCTCTGCAAGGCAAACAGTGCAATGCTCGCAACTGCGTTTTATCTAGGGAGGAGACCGCGCGCTATTCTCGGAAGCCCCGTCTCTCGTTCAAGCAAGCGTCTGCCAAAGTTTGCACAGAAAAAAAAAAACCGATGTCCCAGTGAACAAAGAAGCACTCCCAGCTCCCGGAAACAAAAGCAGAGAGCGGGTTTCGCGTGGTCGGAAAAAGGAGGCCATGCAAAGCAACCGAGACAGATCACGTGCAGCGGCGCCAGGGGATCACAATGCACAGAACAGGTACACGGAGCAGCACTGCTTGGACGTCGCGAAGGCTATCAACTGTGACAATAGGTCCTGCTTGGCGGGGTTCACAACTTCCCTGAAAGCAAAGCGCCCCTACCAACACCAAAGGAAAGCACCAAATAGATAAGGGGCATGATCTGGGAATTATTAATGCGTAAGCATTGTATGGCTATGTTCGCGATTTCGTGTTGTCACGATAACGTTGGAACGAATTGAGTTATAAGAAAAAGAATGGTCCCATTAGATAAAGCATCAAAAAATCTCGCAGGGGAAATCATAAGGTGTATGTGGGGGAAATTAATTAGAGGCAACAATGTCCAAAAAGTGTGTGCGGGGCCGGGGCAAAAGTGGCGCCAAATTTGAAAACGCCGGAAGTGGGCGGAGCTAAAGCGTGGCGCCAAATATGAAAAACCAGAAGTGTGAGCGGAGCTAAAGCGTGGCGCACCAAACTTGAAAACTCAAAATGGGCAATGATGGAACGATTAATTTAAGTAAAGAGGGGCGAGGGAGCGTCAGTGCTTATTCCTCCAATGTGGGTGCCACACTGATCTCATAATTTTTACTTTAGGAAAGTGCCTTTAAAAACCCAGCAAACAGAGTAATAAGGTGGGTGCAGCAAAACTAGAATGCCACTCTGCCCAGCAACTCCTCATTACAACAGAAATAGGAGGGGGGGGGGGCAGCAGGGCATATTTAAAGAAAAGGTAAACATGAACAGCTACTGACATGCACAGCATGCCAGAGGCTTAGATCCCCAGGTGGTCCAAATTATTCCCCAGCCCTCCACTACATCTCTTCCTTCCTCTTTTTCTCTTAGTCCCTCTTTTATCCCTTCCCTTGCAGCACTGTTCAGGTGTCAGCCAATATGCAAGACAGATACTGCACCATTTCCTTTCCCCCAAAACCAATTTTCAACAGGTACAAATCTGGTCCTTACACAGTACCTACTGAAGAAACAACATCCAGTTAATCTTATCAGCAAGGTAATGAAGCTGCAGTTACATACAAGGTAAGTAGCAGAACAGGGGCAGTGTGAACATTTCTCAATGAGATGGCCAAGTGCCATTTTACTATGGCTACAAAAATGAACACTGCAGAATCTTTTACACCTGCTACGCAGTTCAGAAGGAGTGTGCGCATGCAAAAACACATGGCCCTAATTTTAAGTGATGACAGAACCCACTTTGAGAAAACTCCCATGCAGTGAATTATGCTGCACCTCAGACGCTGAAGGCCATAATGTTACTAATGTGAAATAAACCACTCATATTAAACTGGACATTGGATACATTCAAGTCAGAGCAGCCTATGTCGCTTGCAAAGTGCAACTCCTTTTGTTCGTTTTGGTGCCTGGTTTCTTTGCAATTCATAACCAAGGGACAATGAGCAGCGCTGAATGCAGCTATGACTACTTGAGCAAAGGAGAAAACATCTGATTGTACCGAACTGCAGAGTATAGAAAAAACCTTGCGCACCTTGCAGTATAAGGAGATACCATGATAATATAGCAACTCCTATACCAAAAGAATGACATAAAGGCGTCTAAGAAAATTAATTAGTTACCATTTGTTGTGTGTATTCTTGCTATTAACCTGAAAGCTTAAAAGCACTAGACTGCAGACCTCTTACCATAGAGTATTAATCAGAATGTGCATTGGAATGGCAACATTAAGTCCCAATGTAAAAAACAATAATACACTAGGCCATAGTAAAAGACCAAAACAAATGAATGTGATTTACTAACGAAAAGCTGCACCTGCTAAGATCAGGCTGCGATCCAAAAGAAACCTGCAATTAGTGCAAGCTGCATCCAACCCTACCAACAGCTGCTCAGTTGGCACGGAATAAGAAACTCAAGCACTATCCTGCAAAGAAGTGGAGTAGCCAAAGGGGGAAAATGCACTCACCATGGGGGTAGGCGAGGGTGGAGGCGCAGGTCTTGGAGATGGCACCGGCCACCATGAACTGTACAAAGTCACGGGTGGACTTGACGTCGGGGTCGTACGAGTCTCTCAAGGACTCCTTGCGTTGTCGCAGTCGAGCCTTGATGAACTCGTAGATGACAAAATGGATGATGGTCTCCGAGATGCCAAAGTACGACGCCGTGATCCCCTTGTAGAATCCCACCAGGCCATGCCTCTGGTAGATGTCGCGGATACACTGAAAGGCAGAGATGCTGCCATACATCCTGCCAAGGGCATGGGAAGGAAGAAAGAAAAAAAAAAACAATTGTTAGCTGGGAAGCACAAAAGGGATCACCACCATTCAACACGTTTACTCTTAAAACATTCTGTTCACAGCAGCCTATCCAACAGCTGCCACTATGCACCCAAAATCGCCAGGACTAGTCCAAGTTCAACAGCGATACACTGTTAAGCTTCGATAAGATACGGGAATAAACTACTCCACCTATAACACCTACTTATACTGTGCATGTGCTTGCCCAAAGGTGCTTACATCTCTATAGTGAAAGTAACCACGATGGACTGGCAATGTAAAAATCACAGTGCAGAAGAGCAAGAAACACCAAAGGTAAGTACTTGTACTCTGCAATGTTTTACAAAAAATTATGTGAGCCTGACATAGCGACAACACAGGTGAACTTGAAAATGCCATAAAAAGAATGCAGCAGCTTACATTACAGCCAACAACAGCAATATGAAGTCTCTAGGGGAATAATTACCGCACTAAATGCTGTATAACCAGCCAGAAATGAAATTCAAATGAAGCCTCACGTGCAGAGTACTACACTCACTGACAACTTTCCACGGCTATGATGCAAAAGTTTTAAACACGAAGTGATGCCAGAAGGTTTGTGCGGTTGGACTGCGAGCATGTGAACACAAAGCGCTTGTTTATATAAGTTGTCACCAAGCACCTTTGCACCTTGCTCTGATATCTACAGTTGCCTTGCACTCATAGCCACAGATAGTTGTCAGCATGCATGCCGTTTCCATTATTTCTATTACATCAGTGTACCAGCTAATCCAGTTCTCTCGCCTTATACAAGCTTGACATTGTGCACTGTTCTTGGAGCACCCTGAAGGTAACCGTAGTTACCTATGCACCTGCTGTAAACACAAAAGCGAACCTTCTTCAAATAGCCTCATAATGCACGGCCAGACGGCAGCAAGCTGAAAGGAGGCATGTCTAGCTAACATCCAAGTGGAACTTTCAGCAAGAAATTTAACCATAGCCTGAGTGACACAAAGAGGAGCTCTCAATGTTCCATACATAGCCCTCATGCTAGGTTCCATGTGCAATTTTGTTGGAGTTCTCCTCACCTTTGATCAAGTTGGAGCCTCGTCTTCACAAACCAAATGGGGTTGGTCGCCGTGCAAGACATGAAGCCTGGAAAGACAGCAGGCGCAGGCACACCATGGATCTACGCTTCCAATGTGCGCATAAGACAACCAGCGCAACAACACTCACTTTATCCAGAAGGCACCGAGCACTCACAAGCAAAATCTCGCTGCACGGGGCATTGGCAAAACACACAAGCAAGACTACCATGGCGGTGGTGTTAAAAAGAACGAGCAACAGGATTGCAAGAAAAAAAGAAGGAAAAGTAAGTTAAGAAAAGGGAGGCTATTGAGCAACTACGCCCAATTCTAGGAGTCTTACCAGCGCTGGCTGCTGAACAGATATGTACAATGGGAGTATCCGAAGGGAGAAGCTCGTTGAAGATGCTCTTGGAGTTGGAGTATGTACAGAAGTAGATGGCCCTGGTGTGGCAAAACATGGAAGGCAAGAACTGTGTGAGTGGGAGCTGTGCTGAAAGAAGACTCAGGGGGCAAAATATTGGGGACAATGGGGGGAGAGTGCGCTTGCGCATGCCCCGGTCAGCGGCAGCAGCAGCAGCGGCAGCGGCTGTCAAAAATGGTGTACCTCGAAGGCGCCACTCCGACCAGGTTAGGTCCGAGACCCTTGAAAAGAGCCCTGGTGCCTTCCATCTCGACTATTTGCCTGGGTTGAGTTGGGGATGAAGACAGAGAGAAGAGGGGGAGAAAAAACATCAGTGTTAGAAGTCGTCGAAGCAGCCGTCACCCCAGTGCAGCAGGGTGCCTGTGTGAGTGCGTGGCTGCAGCAGACAACAAATGACACTGCGGAGACCCACAGCTGCACAGCCGCCCACGAAGCAGCACCGGAATTGTACCAAGAACACCGCCATGGCAATCAATCAAGTACAAGTGTTATCACACGTGATGACTTCACTGCGTGATAGTGGTTTGCTTTCACACGTTTACGTAAATACTAAACTACTTTTTGCAATTATCATTCTGAGATGCAGTGAAGTCCTTAGCAACGGACTGGCATTGGTCAACGTTTTAATGCGACATCATGAAAGGTCCAGTTTCTTGGAAATTAAGCGATTAGAAAGTCCTGTTCAAGTTCAGCTTACTCTACCTAGGCAGCAGTGGGATTAATATCGCTATCACTCAAGATATGCCACGGAGATGAAGTGTCTGTAAGAGTTGCGCATCACGCTAATGTGCTTTGGATAGTGCACTCTGCATTTGCTCAGTTCCAGAGCAGTGGATTTAAGCATGCACCACACCAAATGTGTTTTCAGTGCTTTGCTCTCAAGAAATGTGTAAAGCTTAGAATGGTAAACGTGTCTATTAAAGAAGATTTGATAAAAAAAATTAAAACAACTTGAGACCAACTCTAGACCAATATCACAAGTGTAGTACAAGCAGAGAAATGCAGAGTGTCCAAGCAGGTGGCAGGCCTAGATTTAACTGTTGGAACTAAGATGCATGCATTTAGCAGTGCACATGATATGCATTAAGCCTCTGCTTCAAAGGCAATACAAGTAACAGAGCCAATAACAACATTGAGCTGCTAGACAGTCTTGCATTCCTAAAAACACAACACCACAGAGAAAAGCTAATAACAAATCATGCCACCATCTTAAATACCACAAAGCAGCACAGTGCAAAAAAAGCACGACCTCTGATATGAAAACTAGACATTTCATACAGTGCAGAACGTTTAAGCTCGGCCAACCACAAATGGCTTTCCAACTTCACAATCTCCAGCACTTGAAAGTTGACACTGCAAACATTTACTGGACAGTTCCGCTTCACTGCCACACAAAAAATGAGGAGAGCAAGGCAGCACACGTCAATTCTGACTAAGGCTGTTTCCTCTGCCCCAATGGTGAAAGACTTGTGATCTGTAATGCCATGTTTGTGCTGTGGGTATTGTGATAAAAATATTAATAAATAAACAAATATGTGCAAGATCATACTGTCCCAAACCGGCTCTACTAGAGAAGCCAATCACAATTATAACCGGTGGGCACTGACTAGTCTGGTCACCACGCTTCGGACCTAAGGGCACAGGTTCTGGTATGTGCTGCTTTACTCGGCCCCGGTGAAAGAATCTGTGTATGGTTCGCGAAACAAGGAAGCAAACACTCACTTCAAGCAGCGCCATATTCCAATGGAGGGTGCCCGTGATGTGCCACCATTGGCGTTGATCACCGAGGTGGTGAAGCCGCCGCTGCCACCGGTCGAGGATGGGGTGCATGTTGTGGTACAGGCGGCGTTGAGGCCGAGGCGTACAGCGATCGACTGGACGGCAGCTGGGGAGCCACCGGGACCAGACACGAAGTGGAAATTGGCTACCGACGACTGAAGTCGCGTCTTCACCACTTCCAGCGGGCAGGTGGCGATGGCACCGGCAGTTCCACCCAGACTGCATGAGAACGAGAGCCCGATTAACGAATTGCTTTTTGATCAAGTGTGGCATTCTCTATCGAAATCCGATGTAATCAAATCTCTCCTTTATCCAAATGCGGCCACTGTGGAAACGAAACCTGCAATCTTCTGTACAGCGAAACCCATTCAAACCTTACATAGTGGTTCCAGAAGTTCATGTTACACACATAGTTTCATTCACATCCGAGTTTTTTCAACGCACTTCGGAACATCGGATCAACAAGTCATACAATTTTGACATGAAGCGTGGGCAACCATCTTTGCTTCAATATTTTTTTCTTAACTATATTGGTTTTGGTTTTTGAAGAAGGGATATGGCGCAGTATCTGTCACATCTCAGCGGCAACCTGAATGAGTCACAAGGGAAGGGATAAAGGAGGGAGTGAGAAGAAAGAGGTGCCGTAGTGGAGGGCTTGGGAATAACTTCGACCACCTGGGGATCTGCAACGTGCACCGACATCGTAGAGCACACGGGCGTTTCGCCTTCATGAAAATGCGGCTGCCCCGGCGCCCTCAAGCATTTTTACCGGGACAAGCAAAAAGTACATAAATACTTTAAAAATTTAACGTTATGGGAATGTAATGTCACCACACCCGAACAGAAAGCGATGCTACCTCGCGAAGACAGCCACGAGTGCTGCTATACATTAATGCATATCCGCAGGCGCGGTTTTCAATGCAGCAACAATGAAAACCGCCACTACGCTCCAGCAAGGAAAACCCGAAAACAATAACCTACTCGAGACTTCCAAGGCAGCTCCACGTCACGCAGTCGTTTACCTAATGAGATTTTTTTCTTTACCTGCCGACGTATGCAAATGAATGTACCGGAAAGTTTCTGTCGCCGTTGTGGCGAGCGCGACCACAACAGGCCAAGCGAAACCGTCTGCGCGCTTTCCTTGCGTATGAATTGGCAGCTACGCGAACTAATAGCGGGCAAGGCCGATTTATATACACACGGCAGCGATGAAATGATTTAAAAAATACAGCGACCTTGGTTACCGCACCGCTTTTCGCGCGGCACTTTAGTCACCCTGAACTCCACAGGACTTACTGATTACGCGGTGCTTTACGCAAACAACAAGTTTTCCGCACGAGAGGGCACAAAAATGAATTTGGACAGTTGGCATGCACTCATGTCTGCCCGACAAACGGCACTTCTCGACCCGCAGCGTTTACAGTTAACTAGCAATTAAAACCGTTGCGTGCGCCCTAGTTATGGAACAGCGTACGAGCCAGGTCGTTGCACGCTCTAGTAAAACGTTAGCGCGTACGCGAGCTGATACAACTTGGCCGATCCCGCATTCCCCTTGAGAAAGGGAGCCCGTTTTCAATGACGAATGACGCCGGTGCAATAAACAAGACCTTGGCGAGGGCGGGGAAAAGGAACAAGTAACCTGGGCGGGAAAGAAAAAAAGAATATGCAACTGGCGCCAGCGAGGTTTTCCAGGCGTCTCTCTCAGAAGCGTCGAGGATAGCATTCAATCGTAACGTTAGCCGGCATATGCGACGCCGACCGGTGCAGACAGGCCGATATCCTGTTGAGGGCATTCACCGCTGGTGAGAAATGACGCCAGTTACCGAGCTTAAGGGGGTGAAAAAAAAACGAACAGAAACGCAGTTCACAGCCACAGCTGAGACACGATACTCTAGACACTGTCTACAGAATTTCCATAGTCTGAAGTTACTAACAACCCCGAAATAAAACGTCCTTCAAACCAACGCTCGTAGCTTCAAACTTCTTTCCGATATTAACATACACAAAAAAATAAGTTCAGCACTGTTATGCATGTGCGTTGTTAATAAACCCCATTCATCGATTCCAAGCAGTTAATGAAAGGTCGCGAGAAAAATAGAGCAGCAAACAACAACAACAAAAGCAATCTCGTGGCCGCTGCGACTCATGAACGAAGGCAAGTCGGTGCGAACGTGACCGACACAGCGTCCGCACGGCAACCGTACGCCGTGTGGCCGTTCCTAAACTAAAACAGTGCACCCTGCAGTCCAGAACTGCTCGGCACTTTACAAATGCTGCTCACCGAAAAAAAAAAAAGCTGGTACCACAGGAAGAACGCAATTTCAACGTGCCCTAACTGGCGGAGAACATGTTGAAACGTGTCAGACAAGGAGGCATTCAAAATCCAAAGGCTGCGATAGGTGGATATAAGCTACTTGCTGAATAGAATTTCTCTGCTTAGAACATGATTTATGTTTAGCCGCAAAAGTAATCGCTTTAATGCAGGGCTGGCTACACCAACAGAATGCGCTAACCAGTCGTCCGCCTGGGTGCGGAGGACGCGAGCTGACTGGCTTAAGTTGGAGGAGAGAGCCCTATTGGAAGGTATTGTGCAGGAAACATTCCACCGCCAGCGGCTCAGTGGAGTTGATACCCACAACGTGAAACACTTCCGAAGGCGATCTCTGCGGGCTCACAGACTGCGCCTTGCGGCGAGCTGCGACGTTGACCGCCGTTTGAAAGCATGGATTACGTCGCGGTCGAGTCGCGGCGAAGGTTGCCTCGGAATTGCGCCGACGCTACAACGTTTCTTTTTGGGTACTACTTACCCTCCAGCCAAGAGGTGTATTATGGCATCGTAATGAGACATCCCATCCAGAACACATAAATCCGCACACGACAACACTCGACGCTGCTCCTGAACACACTAGCGAAAATTTTTACCGAGCTGCGAGCACGCATCTCACGGCACCACTGATTTACCGATCATTTGGCGAGCACGTGAACACTAGGCTGGCATTGGCTCTCTGAGGTCACGTGGAGGAATGTTTACCACCAGAGCAGCAAGAATAAAAGACGCCCTCTAACAAACGAGTCGCGAAGCGCTTAAATGCTTTTATATTATAAAACGATATTTTTATTTTTTATTAGTTGTTATAGGCAATTAAGTCACTGAACAATGCTTATTCTTCACAAAATTCCTCGTTAGTACCACCGACATGCGAAAGAGGGCAGCAGTATATTTTTGCCGCTTTTTTTGTTGTCTTCCTACGAAAATAAAAATAAGCAGAACATCCATGCAGTGGCAACGAGAGAGTAGAAGTGAGAGCGGTTGTCCTGGCCCAACCATACTAAACTTGGAACTTGGATTGGAGCCTTGCAACTGCACTGCTGCGGTTTTCGCGAGGCCATATTTTTAGGACTCGTAACCCTTCGAGATGCCAGCAAGCTGGCTTTGCCGCACGCGCCGGCCGGATACATGGCATTTCATTGCAGCTCTAATGATTCAAATGCCAAAACAAATGATATAACGAGGGACCAGGTAGGTGTGTAAGTCTAGCAAAAAATAAAAAAAAGTTCAAACAAATAAAGAGAGAAGAAAAGTAAAAATAAAAAAAAATATGGGAGAAAAATGCAGGACAGAGAGAAAGTAAAGTCAAAGGGAATGCAGGCGTCTTATAAGACAGGAGTACGAAAATCTCACATAAAATTTTTGTACAGCAAACTTTAAATGTTAGGCCATGCTTATCCATTAGGGTACTGCCAGAACTTCATTATATTTATGGAAACTTCTCGCTATTGACAAACAACAAAACTAAAATGAAAGAATGCATAGAAATGTATGCTTTAAAAGTTTAGCCTTCCTTAAGTTATATCAGGCACATGCAAAGGCACCATTGCATTCACAACAAAAATTTATTATGTGTTGCATATGGTCAGCAGCAATGCTGCTCTCACTTTACCGTCTTTCCAACTTCTTGAAGAGGTCCCAGGAACTGTGCATGGCGCATTCACAAAAATACGAACTGCCCTCCATCAGGCTTGTACAATTTCAAAGCAATTACATAATGTACTGCGTGTGAAACAGAAAGCAATACATAGAAAATCATTAGTGATGTCTTCTCACATGCAACAAACAACTTGCAGCGTGTAATTTTTCTTTAAGTGAAAAATAACAAATTAACGGCGCATTTCTGGTCTGCATTTTATCTGACAATGTTCAGCTACTACCAAGTCATATCTATTTCTGCCGTTTTCAAGCATAAACCTTTTATGTGATAGTCAAAGTTGCAAAGACTTAACTTATTAAGAGACATGCCTCAAGCCTGCGAAGTAATTAAAGCCACACTGAACACCTGCTTGTGTATTCACATCACGATTTGTGCCAAAATGGAGGCTGCGTCATCCATAGCCACTTGACTTATGGTTAGGTCCTGAATCTCCGGCATGGATGCACCAGTCTTCGATGCTGCTCTCCTTACTTTGCTGGTGGAGACGTTAACGGCTTTGTGCGACTGAAGCAGATGTTGCCGAAGCTTCTCCTGGCTTACTGCTCCCTTGGAGCACAATGGGCAGAAGAACTTGAACTCTTTGGTATGCTGTGTGATGATGTGATTCTTCAGGTTGCTTGGAATGCTGAATGCCTTGCTGCAGTGGGGACACACGTGTGGCTTCTCCCCTGTGTGTGAGCGAATGTGCAGTGCCAGTACACCCTGTGTCTTGAAGCTGCGACTGCAGTAGGTGCAGGTGAGCCGCTCGACCTCTGCATGCCGGTTGAGCCGGTGGGCGGCGAGGCTGCTTTGATACTTGAAGCGGATGTGGCACACATCGCAGCTGTACCGCCACGTATGGTCTCCAATGTTCCAGGACCTCGGGTGCCCGGTGTCCCTGCCGTGATGGTACCGCCGATGCATACTCAGCCCCTGTCGAGAGATCCCCCAAGATTAGACACACTCCAGAAAACTTGCAGCAGCCCCATACCAAATTTCGACTGTTTTTTTATTCCCTACATTGCACATGAAATCGCTCACAAATACCAACGTGCACTTCACATACATGCAATAATTATTTCATAACAGTGTTGTCGCATTAGCTGAGTTTCTATTATTGCTGAACCCAGTGCAAGTGACAATCGTGCGACATCACAGGAGACGTGAAAAAATATGTGACCTCATGACATTTCCAACATACTTCCAAGAGAAAAGAAAAATTTTGCCAATACTAAAAAAATTGTTTATTTTTTTCAATATTAAGTGGCTTCCTTAAAGGGGTAGAGACACCAAAATTTTTGTGTCTAATTTTTGCTTTTGAATGATGCATAATACATAGGTAAACATGGATTACCATGTTAAACCCACCTACTCTCAGTACCTACCTTATAATTGAATTTATTGGTTTATGGTTTATGGGGGTTTAAAGTCCCAAAGCGACTCAGGCTATGAGGGCTCCGGAAATTTCGACCACCAGGGGTTCTTTAACGTGCACTGACATTGTACAGTACACGGGCCTCTAGAATTTCACCTCCATCAAAATTCAAGCGCCGTAGCCGGGGTCGAACCCGCGTCTTTCAGGTCAGCAGCCGAGTGCCATAACCACTGAGCCACCGCAGCGGCATAATTGAATTTATCCTTCTATGCAGTTTTGGTTTCGGTTTCGGCAATCAAAAGACAGCTGCGATGCCACAAGTGAGCACCAGATCACGTGAGACATACAAAAACTGCAATATAATGGCTCTTTGTTCCCTTGTTGCCATTTTAGCTCCTGGAGCAATTTAGTGTAAGAGTTTGAATGGATTAAAATGACAAAGCAGCAATTATATTGCAGCTTTTTTATGCTTCCCATGATCTCACACTCACTCGTGACGTTGCAACCATAGTCTGGAAACTGAAACCGAAACTTTAATTACAGAGCAAAAAAAATAAATGACAAATTATTTATTCAGCGCTGATGAATTTCACATAGTGATTCATGTTTAGTAATATCATATACACACTACACACTACAAAAAATTTGGAGTCTCCACTCCTTTAAAGCTCTACTCATATAAACATGAACAATACCACACATTTAAAATGGCACAATTCCAATCCTTAAACTGTGGGTAAGCAGAACTGAATGCCCAAATATGTTGCCCATAATTGGTGGATAGTAGTATTAGCATCATTTTTTTATACTCTCTTTCAGCAATACAAACAAAGCTGCTTTGCCAGAAAAGTCAGAGATGGAAAGGTTGCTGGTGTAATAGGAAGCACATTATTTCTTAATACTGCTTGCTTAGTCTTTGCTGACTGTGCCACTTTCTGAAGTAATTATTGTGATTCAAAGTCTTCAAATGTCAGAGGAGCAGATAAGTCACATTGAAAGCACGCTGAAAAAGTGTACACTGTGTATTTTCAGTACCTATGCGAAAAGTCCTAATTTTGAGAATAACTGTTTCACATATGATACCTCATTATGAATTCATTCTGGTCTCTTGACTGATATCATTCAATGTTCAGTTTGCCAGAGCTAGCTTCGAGTGAAAAATACCACAGTGCTTCAAAAATGCCTTGCAGCAGATCATTCTCAGGTTGCATACCGGCATATGTGAATCTCTGCCTTCAAATTAGTTTTAGATTTTTAAGTAATAAGAAGAATATAATGTAGCGCTTTCATTAGAATAGTTGTTTTCATTAGAACAGCATCACCAGTGACATGATAGTCATCGCAGACTATTTTAATCAGTATTTTCATTCTCTCCCTGATCTGTCACCCGATTTCATAAGGTACGAAGGTGTTTTTAATATGCTTCTTAACCGAAAGGTGAAGACCCCTGTAGGACCCGATAGCATACCTAACGTATTCCTGCGCCATTATGCGGAACCTTTGGCTCATATTCTAACTCATTTATTCTAGTTATCCCTGAGGTACTGTGTTCTTCCCAATGATTGGCGAATAGCCTGGGTAATTCTGGTTTTGAAGAAAGGTGACTGTCTTAATGTTAGTAACATTAACTATCGACCGATTTCCTTAACGTCGGCCATGTGTGAACTAATGAAACATGTCTTATCCAACTTAATGCTCGAATTTCTCGGCAAAAACAAAGTTTTGTCTTGTTTCCAGCATGGATTCTGCAAAGGTCTTTCGGCTATCACTCAGCTGGTAACTACCATTCACAAAGTGGCACCTTCAATGGATACGGGCGAACAAATAGACACGATATTTCTTGTCTACAGCAAAGCATTTGACTGTATCTCTCACAGCAAAAGCTTCAAAACATTGGTCTTCCCGTACAGATAGTGAAATAGATTCAAGCCTACCTTTCTAATCGAAAACAGTTTGCTCACGTCAATGGCTGCTCTAGAATTCTACGTGTTGGCTCAGGGGTCCTCCAAGGAAATGTCCTTGGACCCATTTTATATTTAAGATAGCGCTGCCTCGGTTGACATTGCGTCTGTCGGTAAGAGACTGTTCGCCAATGACTGCGTTCTATTTAAAACTATTCGTTGTATCACTGGCCAAATCTCTTTCAACAAAAACTTTACTGTTACTGCAAACTTTGGTCGATGGAATTAAACAGCGAAAAATCGGTCCTCCTGCAGGTAACTAAGAAAACATCATTTAAATTTGCCTACTAAATTGAAGAATGCCCGATAGTTCAGGTTGATGAATACAAATACCTAGGTGTCACGATCACTAGTCGCTTAAGCTGGACAAGCCACATTAACAAAATACGCATATCAGCCCTTCGAAAATTAGGTTTCCTTCATCATAAAGAGAGCCCCTTCACATGTTAAGCTGCTCGCATACAATACCTTGTGAGACCAAAGCTGGAATATTGGTCTGTGGCATGTAACCCTAACTTGAAAAACTACATGAATAGACTAGAAATGATACTGGGAAAAGCCATTCGATTGATATACAATTCATACCGCAAACTAGATTCGGCCTCATCTCTTATGACTGCAAACAACATTTAGACATTAGAAGGCAGAAGAATTCCTGCTAGACTACAGTTTCTGTTTCTGCTGTACAATCACCAAATAAGCGTCGATTTGGAACTGTTCATTCATCATCGCGTGGTTCGTCGAACTTGACACACCCATATTTACAACTTGGAGCCGTACTTTGCAGGTACTAACAGTTTTAAGAACTCGTTTGCCCACGCACTATCACCCTGTGGAATGTGCTCCCAATAGAATACTGCTGCTGTTTATGCAAATAAATTTGAAGAACGTGCACGGAAAGCATTGTCTTGAATTGCCCATTTGATGATTTCCTTCTCTTTTTGCTATGTTCTTGTTCCAATGCACTTTTGATTGTTTTGTTTTGTTGCTTGCTCATGGTAGCACTGCATCGCATGCATGCATTTAATCGTGTATAACCCTTCTGCTTGGTATTCAATGACTGCAGTATGTTTTAAATAACATTAAATAAAATAAATAGAGAGCATTCATAATGCAAAATTGCTATTACCGGGGTTGCACATTTGCTCATATTTACAAGAAAACAAGAAGACTGCAGTGTTTGCAAACGACTTGTCACATTAGTGCACCGAAGTTGGACAAAAGCATCCTTCTGCAACTGAAGCCAAACCGTAGATGTGGAGTACCACCACAAAGTGAAGGCTGCAAAGCGTGCTCTTGGCAAGCCATTGCACTTTTAGCGCTCAGTTTTGCATAGCAATAAGCACCATGATGAACTGATAAATTCTGCTGCATTCATGAGAATCACTGCAGGAATTTTGGTAGCAACTTTATATTATGAAGTCGCGGTTCAGTTAGATTTGACTTAACAAGCTGCACCAGTAATAACCTCAGACAGTAATGAGTGCACATCAAGAGGAAGATCCACTTGAGCAGCCAGTTGATGAATGCTTCTAACAAAAAACGTGCATTCATTGTGCACTTTAATGGCACTAGTAGTAACGAGCGAGGAGCTAGGGTATGTACGACAGTGGTATGCTAAGGTGGTAGCGCTTCTTGTGGCAGACCACCATTACCTGCGGGAACTTGAAGCGCTTCTTGCATAAATGGCACTCAAGAGGGAGGTTCGCTTCATGGCTTTGGCTGTGATGGTCAAATGCAGCCTTGGTTTCGAAAAAGTTATCGCAGAGGCTGAAAAAGAAAAAAAAGCAGGCAAAATTATTATATTAAGCAACCAACAATACTATAGGCAATAAAATCACCTCCAAGGTTGGAAACAGCACCTGACTCGTTAATAGCTGTGGAAGAGCAACCTTCAAGGCTATCACTTTAATGTCATCCCTAACTCTGTGGGTTCCTTTTCACTGCATAATTCGGAAAAATTTCTGTGCAAGCTACTGGCACATTTGCACCTAAACACTATGCACAAAGTAGCATATTGTGGTCTATGTTGCGTCAGAAGTAATTTAACATCAGCATTTGCCTGGATTGTCCAGAATCGTTTAGAAACTGCAGTCAGCTGCAACTCTTGTTAACAGAGAAGCAAGCCAAGTAGCTGGCTTGACAGGCAACACCACCTGCTGGGCAAAGAAGGGACCATGCAACTTTCCCATCCATTGAGGTTGGGTCCTCTTAGCTTCGGTTGCTTCCTTGCCTGGCAGGTGGTGCCACCTGTAAAATCAGCCACTCGGATTGATTCTCTACAAGTGATAGTTACACGTTATTGCTACCTCTCAACAATACCAAACAATTCTGGCATTTGGAAATGTTAACATGTTCACTGTGTTGTGGTCTGTTGGGTACTGGACACTCACGTTGTGTATGCAAGCTATGTGGACACTGAATCATATGACGAAGCTGCGGCATAGCTTAGAAAGTTTCAAACAGCTCGCAAAAACCACAGCGCAAAAAGGTCGCTATTGCAATCTGTTGGCATCACAAAAAAAGCAAGTTTCATCAGCAGTTCAATGGTGGGTGACACCGTGCCCAAGCAAATCTCTGCGTGTTGTTGCATACAGGGATTAGGACTTCGAAAATCACTGCCTGAGTGAACATGTTAAATTACTTTTCAAGCAATACAGGCCGTAAAACACTACTTCGAGCATTGTACTTAAAGAATGTTGAGTTGGGCGAGTTGGTAAAGGCGCACAAGAAGAAACGCGGACAAAGGACAGTGCTTGTCCTGTGTCAGCCTTTCTTCTTGTGCGCATTTTTTGCGCATGATACTTGGGTGCAACTAGCCATTAGTTTGCACAGAGAAATTTTTAAAAAATCTTCCGGACGAAGATCACATACTATGTATTAAAGAGAATGCCATGTGCTTATGACTTGTGTCTAGTTTTTTTTTTCTTAATGCTGATTAGAATGCCTCTGGTACACAAAATGTTTATTTGAGTACAACAGTTTCTTTTTACTGTTTAACAAAGAAGAACTTATACTGCGAAACAGTACTTAGACAGCATTCTTCAAGCAGTAAAATTTTCCGACAACTTCCCAAACCATGTGATACATTTTGTATGTCCTTGAAAAGCAGAAAGGACGCACGTGCATGGGAAACCTTGCCCCAGGCGGTGGGCATCGTGGTGGTGCTGAAAGAGCTTCTCTGAGTAGAACACGCGTGGGCAATCAGGGCAGGCAAAGTGCATCTTGCGATGGACTATCTGTATGTGTCGTGTCATCTGGTCGCGGACCACAAAGTTCTTGCCGCACTCGGGGCACTGGTGCTTGTAGACGCCTGTGTGAGTCACCCTGCATGCATAAAATTCCAAGGTCACACCAAAGCTTGTGACAAAATATGTACAGCCTTTGTGCAAAATATATAGCCCCAAAGGTAGCTATGTCGCAAGGCACTCCAGTGAGGAAAGAAGTCTAGAGTTCCTCTCACTTTCAGATGATTTTCAACACTGACGGTGCAAAACAAGCCATGCGATATGGCCAAGAAGCAAACCCAATGGACTGTATATTTATGATAAAGGTTGCCTCACCTGCAACAGTGGACTGGAGTTAAAGGAATACGGACACCAAGTTTTCAAGTTCGATTTTCTTTCCTGAGAATGCTCCGCAGGGTCTTGGGAGTGACAAAACTGCAGCAGATATGCCCAATAGTATTCAATACAGCGCTGTTTTTTTGCCAGAAGTTCCAGGTTCAGCGGGATGTGACATCACACGAGGATGCACAGAACTGCCACAAGTTGCATGCGCTCACTCATGTGCTGCTTCTTATCCTTCATTCACTCATTTGTTCACTGCTTCATCGAATGCTGCGAATGCATCACTGCCCTGTGATACACGTAGGCATCACGATTTCATGCACTTTTCGCATTCTTGCTACGAGCATAAAATGAGCCTTGAAAAAATGTAGTAGGTTACAAAGTGAAATCCACTAAAATGTTGAATGCTAATCAAAAAATAAATCTCTGTGCTTTATGCAGGAAGCAAAACAGAACAGTATTTTGGCATAGAGCTCAGAATATAAACTAAGTTGCACTGTAAGCTGACCTTCATTCTGAAGACAGAGCAAAGAAAAAAGCAAAGGAAAATGAAAAAACTGAGGGTACATTTAGGCTCCGCCTTAAGGGAGGATATGAAGTGATAGCATTAATGGGTCCCTTCAGTGGCCTGGCGTCCTTTTTTGCATATCACTTCACAGACACGTGCAATGTTCCTTTTCTTTGTTTTTATTATTCTTATATTCTTTTTATTTATTTATTAAACAAAACAGACACGAGGCCTCCTCTTAACCAAGTCAGAAGAACACTCCTCAGCAGTCAAGGAGTAGCGCACACGGCTCAGGACCAAGGGGCAGTGGTTCGAGTCCCAGCTCAATCATTTTTCGGTGCAATTGCTTCTCTTTCTTCAGTGACAAAAGCTAAAAACACATGGTCGGCAATGCAAAGGGAAAGCTGCTTTTCATCGAAGGGCGCATGGAGAGAGCATAAAAAATATTAAAACGTGACAAACACTTCTTAAAAAAAAGACACTGTGGACTTAAAACAAATCAGCGAAATTTTACCTAGATGCGGTCACACGATGTAATATACCGATAATAGCAGCTTTCACCGCGGGATGCCTTTTTATACGATTTTCAATGCCTAATTGAAATTATAAACCCTTCTTTCTTTGATACTGCAACACTCAATTCTTTTAGTATGAAGCATGACCTCTGCATTTCCACCATAATCTCATGACATGATTTGGTCAGTGGTCGGTCCCTTTAAGGGGAGAGGTGGATGTTAAAATGATAAAAAAAAAGCGAAAATTTTGATTTTGCAAACATGGCATATTCAGGGTCAATACACTCTAAAGTTCCAACCTAAAAAGTGTCAGTGTCTAAATGCGACCTCCAAGTACTAAAATATCTATATATTTGGCACCTACAAAGCCCCGAAATGGCGATTTCGAGCGAAATGTGGCAGGAATTCGTGCCCTTCGCTTCCCACGACCACGTCCCTGATGGTTGCCATCATGGTTTTGTTTGAAAGCTGGGCCCCTTCCCCACTACCCTGTATTACTCACTACTGTGAAATATTTTTGGAACGTCTGCATTTCACTGTTTTCTGAAGCCTCTACAATGACCTCTGGATGGCTGGCGTGCACTTCAAATGCGATTTCCTCAGCTTCGCGTTTTTGCCAACATAACTAGCCTTAAGGCAGTTTTCATTATGTTTTTATGATGCAATTTCAATTAACCATATATCGTTAAATTCAGAAAGTACTAAACTATGAAGCTATGCGATTTTCTTTGCCAGAGTCAAACATTTCAAATTTTGTGAACCATTATGTCACCTAACCATACTTCATAATTATGGTGCTTGGATAATGTTTAACATTTTTTTTATTATGATGTACTTCAACAACAATACAATTAGCATAGCTCTAGATGGCAGGTCTTTTACTACAGCCCCATTTCAATAGAAAACAAAAAACGTAGAAAGAAGATGTCTTAACGACCCATAAGAATTTAACTAATTTGGCTTCAGTTATTTTCCTATAACATTGGAACTAATTGAGATATACTGAAAGTAATTATATCTTTGAAAACAGGAAGAAGAAAAACATAAACACACTGAATTTCATTGCGGTATCTTTAGTAATAAAAATGTTCATTTCAAGACCTGTGCCTCCCCTTAGAAAGCGAGTTCCCACTGCTCCCTAAAGCTTCAGGATGCCAACAGTGCCATATGAATGCCACAACATCCCAAAAAGTCCTCTCTGTTCCCATTTACAAATAGATCTTAACTTCTTAACCATTTATGCTTTAAATTGCTGCATCTATGGGGAACGTGCATTAAGGAGGTGGCACTACAATGCAGGCTTGAGTGACATCTGGCGTGACATTTGCACCAGACAACGCATAACAGTGCCATTCAGCTTTCAATAATCATAGCATTGCGACAACTTTCAAAAACTTTTCATTGCTGTTTGCAAGAATGACTTGTACAGTTGTCTTTCTGAAGGTACTTGATTTGAAGACACAACTGTGTTTTCTTGATGAACAACATAAGATGCGTTCTAGGCAGAAATGTTTCATTGTTTTCGCTTTCTTGTCAATGGCTTCACCCATTCTACACAGGAAACAGGAAGCGGAAGAATACTACATCAAAATGTCTAGTGTCTGCTTGCAGTTGCTATCATATACATAATGTCAATTGTGCACAGATGACTTGCGTTTGCTGTATTTAGCAGTGGCCTGAGATTTTAACATCTGAAACAAAACCTGCACGTTGGCTGTAAAAGATGCCATAGTGGAGGGTCTGGATTAATTACGATCACCACCAGTTCTTTATGTGCACCAAGACTGACAGCACACATGCGTTTCTGCTTTTTGTCTCTACTGAAATATGGCCACCATGGGCAGGATTTCCATTCCGCGTCCTACAACCCGGCAGCCATATGCTATAATTACTAAGCAAGTGTTGTGGGGTTTCACTAAATAAAGTATTGGCGATGCATGCTGAGCAATTTTATTTTAATTTCTTTTTGCTTGCCCATTCTACTTTGTATTAAAGTATTCAAAGGTCTTAACACAGCACTACAGGCTCCACCACAGTCTCATGAGGCACAAACGACAATGTTTTCATGTGAAAGTGGCAACACTTACAACAACCAACATTGTGTTGAAGGTTTCAGTTTTCCTCGCTTGAATATAACGCGTCAGTTTTGCTGGTAGAAAACTGAAGCAGTGCCATATACACTAACGCGATAAGCTAGGATGCGCACAGCCAAACATAAAAAGAGCTTACAAATGTGGGTTAAAAAGTGCGCATCCCAGGGGCCTGCCACAGGGAGCGGCTACTAAAGCATTGAAGCGGAAACATTATTGCTTTGGCAAACTGTCTCCCTTTTTACCTCATTTCTTCTTTTGAATACATCTAGCTGGAAACATATGGAAACCCTGCTTTCTATGTCTGGTAATAGACATTGCGACTGAGTAGATGCTTTCGAAAGTGCCAAAAGTGCCGAAAGCAGATGACATGTCACGAACGTCTGTGCCAACAACGGGCACATCGGCATTATTCCATGCACTGCTGTCCCAAATTGTCTGCCCCCTTTAGATTCTGCACAGTGCCAATAACTTCTGAGTGTCACATTCTGAGTAAAATCTGAGTGAAATCTGAGTGCCAAGTCTGTTCGCAAGTTTTACACTAGTAAATGTGACTGAACCAAGACACTGCAAAGCACAACACCTGAGGAAGAAACATAGTTGACTCTATATCGACTGGACAAGCTGGGGCTACACACAAGCAGACTAAGTACTATGTCGCAATAATGTGTGCAATCGCTGCAAAGGAGGAAACATGGAGAAAAGAAAGTCATGGTTTCACTTTGGGTACCACATGGCTTCAGCAGCTGGCATGCCAGCTGTGGCTCTGACACAGTAAGATGATGTCAATAACTAACTTTGCATTATTAGCTATGTGATCCAGTAGTGAGCTATCTTGTTGAAAGAAGAGTGTGTCATCGCAGGCCACCAAGATTAGAAAACATGCTCGCAGACTCTATCGTACGATATATTTTTTGAGGGTGCTTGAATACTCAAAAGTTTCTAATAGCGAATAAAATATCCTTCTATTCAATTTGCTAAATAAATTAAATAATGCACTTTCAAAATATTTTGAAATGAATCAATTGCATTCTAAAAGTTTTCGATTAATTGTGAAATAAGTGGAACAAAGTTTAAATCGGATCAGTCTGTGCAGAAAGAGGGTTCAGTGCTGCAAAGCAGTCCATTCTTGTGGTTGTATTCATAATGCTCTAGCATATGACCTTCAAGATTAGGCGATGCAGAAGGGTTCAGCAGACGCTGCCTCCATGCCTGAATCGGAGGACATGGCTTAAACTCTCGTCACTCTCATCAGCTCAGATTTAGTGCTAGTTTGTTAGCTGTCGATATCAGTAGCAAAACGTAATTATTCTGTGCGTATGAGATGACTGTTATTATACTGATTTCATGTGGCATGTCCCATAGTGGAGATCATCTTTCGATGACTGCAGCTTTAATTTTATGACTTATAGTGCCGCCACTAGCATTTCACTGTTTCACATAAATATTCATTAGAATTCTAAGAATATTCACAAAAGTATCAAATAAGCATACAAATATTCAATTCAGTTCTTTCACAATTCGATTCGTATTGGGTTTGGTTTTTAACCAAATTATTCTATTCGATTCGGTAGCAAAGCAAGCCTGTTTGTAAACAGCAGAGCTGCTGTCTTCTGACTGTTTCACGAACAAAAAAATTAGCATATACACTGTATAAATTTAGCAGTAACCTTCCTGTGCATCATAGCAGCCCTTTCTGCCTGAAAATTCTATAAGTTATCAACACATTCCAACAATGCTCAGTGCTGACGAACTGAGGAAGGAATGGCTCGCACCTGTGCCTTGCGAGCCGTGCGTAGCTGAAGCTCTTGAAATCACACTGTTCACATTTCTGTGGGCGCAGCAGTGAGAAGGTGTTGTCCTGGCAGTCAACAGGATCCCCAAAATGTGTCAGGGCCATGTGAAGCTGCAGCTTGCGCTCTGTGGCTAGCAACTTGCCGCACAGTGAGCACTGCTTGCGGCTTTCCTGGCTGTGGATGGCACGGATGTGAATCTTGAGTGACCGCATCAGCTTAAAAACCTGGGCATAACAAGGAAAAAATTTCTATTAATGTAAGGCAATAAAGCAGTAAAACACTGCTCTTTGCTCATCATCACCATTATCAGCCCGGCTATTGTCCGGTGGAGAATAAAGAGGCAAAATCCTCTAGGTATTGTGTCCTGTGCCAATTGTGGCCAACCCATCCTCGCATATTTCCTGACCTTACCTGACTCTCTGCCATCCCTGGATAGTTTCCATCCCTTGGAATCAACTACGCTGCTCGTAAGTTATCTGTTCTCCTTATTGGACTCGACTAGATTTGAGGTTTTTCACTTTATAAAAGGCGTGCTAAGGATTCCTCTGCAAATGTCCCAGCCTTGCTGGCAGAAAACCTTGTGCCTGCCCTGTGGAAATCTGTCTCCATTTTGCAAGGTGATGCTCAGACTTATTGCCGCACCAGTGATCCCAACTGTCCAAGTGATGGTCACGTCCCTGTATTTATACAGATCACTATAAGAGGATATAACTTAAAAAAACAGCAGTTATTAATACTGGGCCACGGTCTGCGGCGTCCTGTATTACTCCGCTGGCCAACCACAACAGTAAACGAAATTAGATTTTCAATGTTTGACTATTTTAAACAAGGCAGGTATCAAAATTCTAGAGCTTATAATTTTTTTTTTTTAGGTTAGCTTCTTGTTTAGGTAACAAAAGTTTAGGTAAATATGAACTACTTTTCTGTTGTGGAGAAATTCTTTGTGGTGGTACTGTATATGGGCGGAGCTTCCCTGAAGACTTAAGTTGTATCCAACTAGAGCAAAACTGCCCTCAATGCCTTTGTTTAAAAATCCAAAGAACCAAATGGTCCCAATTTTCTAGCCATGTACTTGTACTTGCCATATACTTTTGCAGCAAAATGAACCGATTATGAGTGCTCAACAGCTGTAGCTGCAAGGTGATAGACCTAAAGGGTGAACAAATGCGGCTTCATTCAAACACTCGACTACATCCAGAAATGCCAGTTCAAGAGCCAAGTTTACTGCACTTCATGCAGGTTTAGCCGCATTTTTTAGGAGAGGAATTTTTAATAGAGCCATCTGTATTCTTTCAGGTTGGCTCTTGACACCATCTGTGATGACGTTCTTACTTCAATATTAATAGGCAAGCTTCATGCAGCATATGCACAAGTTCCTCATTTGTCCATTTCTTCTTTGTGTGACATGTAACATCAAGAATGAGCTAACCAAAACCGAAGTATTAATTCATGCAGCATATATGAGAAAAGCCAACTGTTTGGCTTCGTCATGTCGGCTTAGCTAATCGCATAGGTTGCTGGCTAAGATGGCACACCTAAAGGTTCACGGAGGTCACCATCAAATATTGGTTCTTCGTAAAAATTGATTCCATGGCTCTTTCTGGGTGTGTCCATGGTTTTCTGTCAGCAAAAGTCGCATTTATAGCTGAAAAAATTTCATTCAAAAATTTCGTGCCACTCAATTCAAACTTGTGACGTCTACACTGAAATGGACTTCTTGATCACATTTTGGAAGTGGATGGCAGTGTAGACTAACCTCAGAGATCTATAAAAAAAGAATGTTTATGCATACTGTTTACTTGCAAAACTGACTGTACTTTACAGTAAAGCTTTAGCTGTACTTTATTTTGTGGCCTTTTCTAGCTACTATAAGTTCTGTTTGATGTGAAAGTAGCCTCTTGGTCATTAGAACACTGTAATCTATTCATACAGGCAAACTTATCCTCAGTATCCCTTTAAGCTAACTAACCAAAAATAGAATGCAGCTAATTAAGCACAGTAGCTTATTATAATGCTGATTAAATTGCCAGGTCCCTTTTTAAACTTCTTTTTGCACTTTAGGAACAAATAAAAGCTCGGTGGTTTCAACCTAGGGGTTTACTATATGATTCAACAGCCTATGCAATAACAAATTCCTTTTAGGGCCTTATGCAAGAACTGTGCTATAGCCGCAAAATGCAAGGACATATTGGTTTTCAACACACAAAAAATTAAAACCACTGATGGCCAGTACCTCTTAGGTCTGAGCATCACAATATGTGATTAGAGAAAATATGAAAGACCTTGGGGCAGTGAGGACACTTAGCGTTATCACCAGGGTTGCCATGAATGCTGATCATGTGTGCTTGAAGATTTGACAGTGATGACAGTGAAGCACCACACTTCTGGCATTCATAGGGCCGAAAGTTTTTGTGTATGTTTGTGTGGGCTCGGATGCCGTTGCGACTTTTAAACACACGGTCGCAGAATGTACACGGATAGAGACGTATTGCAGTCCTTTTCTTGTTTCCTTGGGTGACTTCTTCATTTGAATTTGAATGCGCTGTTGCATAATGATGCTGAAGCATGGCAGTATGAAGGAACAGCTTATGACACTCATCACAGCGCTGCACAGGCACGTTGGGGTGGTTCTCGGCCACATGATTGCACAGCTTGGCATAAGTGTCCGTAATGAAAGAGCAGCGGGAGCAGATGAATTCTCGTCTTCTCTGCTTGGAAGTAGCACACGCAACGCCACACTCTGCTTGGTGGCTTTTAAAGGACTCTTCACCAACGAAAACCGTCAAGCACAGAGTGCAATAAAAGCAAATGCCCTTTCCATGAGTTGCCGTCACATGGGATTCCAAGTCGATGGGCTCATTATACACTTCACCGCAGAGGTGGCAAAAGTATGATCCTTGGTGCATTGACTGGCGATGGGTATCAAGTTCAGCCGCTGAGGCAAAGCTTTGGGTACATCCAGGGCAGCGGTAAATCTCACTGTCGTGGATGTCAGGAGTGACAGAACATGACTCATCTAAAATCGTATCAGGAATAAGAGGGGGCCAAGTTTGTGGGGAAGACGGACTGCTGTCTGCAAAGGAATTTGGCACGCATTTCGCCGATTCACCACAGGGCTGAATTTCATTGCCATTCTTTGCTGCAGACACAAAGGCCACCGTAGCGCCACGAGTAGTGTGGGTGCGAAGGTGCGCCTGGAGACTCTGCTCAGAGACAAACGACATGGAACATGTGCTGCAGCGGAACCTTTCCTTCGTAGGACGACGCCCAGGCTTCTGTACAACTGGTGTCGCGGCACTCGCTGTCACTTTGTTCGACGCTCCTGCCGAACCACTGGAAACAAGATGTGACTGGCAGTGCTCCACAGCCTCTTCCTTGTCAAATGTCCGGTGGGAACACACTGTGCATTCAAACACATTTTTGGTAGAAGGCTCTGAAGTTTTAATGATGTCTTCAATTGCCTTCTTACATTCGTCAGGATCGTTCGCGATGATCGTATCCGTACTACTGGACTCGTTAGGGACCGACGTCGTCAGTGGTATCGAAATTGGGCGCGCCGCCGATTTTGCTGGCCTTGTAACCGGTGGTAGGGGCGGTGGGTCCACAGCTCCTTTACGTACATTTTTTAGCTGACATAACGGCTTTCCGTTCACCAAGGGTGAGCGGACCTGTAGCCCTTTTGGAATATCGGGAGTATCGCAGCCTCTGCCGACGTTGCTCCTCCCAATGGGAACCTTCTTGCCGCACACGAGAGCATGACACAAGGAAAAGGTGCCCTTACGCTCGTCGGCCTTTGATGTAGGTGGGGCAGCGATTGCAATACCGACAGAGGTACCAGCGGTGAGTCCGAGAGGAAAGAAAAGATCAGCTGTCAGTGGTTCGACATCGAGGTTGACCGTCACATGAATTCCCATTGCGTGCTCCCGAGAAATGGAAATGTCACGAAGTTTCTTATGTTGTGTCCAAGACGTTAAGTTACGAAGAGCGTAGTCACCGACATAATGACTGAATATTCTTAACTGCCGAGTCCAACTACAATCTGTTCGCTTCAACAACTCCAAGCGCACAGCACAGGGAACGGAACCATTTTTTATGGCTGTGGCTAAAACTTGGCTCGGACGTCTATGGCCAATGAAGCCGGCTACGCAGCTACAAGAGCAAAAACTCGAGGGAGATAGAAAGCGCCAACTGCTGCTGATTAACCGCCCATTCGCAAACAGTTGAAGCTTCATTTTATTGTCACTGCTTCAACTGTTGGGAAATGCATGGTGAACTCACGAAAGAACTATGGCGTACCTTGCGCACCTTGCACATGCTTGCGCAAAGAGGTCGGTAGAGGGACATTTGCTGCACTACGGCTGTTTGTTTTGTTTTGTGACATGCGGAAAATAGAAAGTTGACTACCATCGGCTGCTCGCACTTTAGGACTTGGAGATAAAACCACTGTAGATCTATAAATGCACTCTTCAAACGTTTCCGCGATTTCCGAAGCCATTGCCAGCGCCGATAACGTCTGTCATGAAGTTTATGGCTGTGACTCGACCAGAACTGTCGCCGAGAGTGGTGCAGGAATTGGCAGTGAAGTGGTGGGCCTTACGAGGTGTCTCGCCCAGTGAGCGTGACTCCACAAACGCTTCGCTTCCGTAGTACGCGCAAGCGTGGAGTCGCGCGGTTGTTCTCTGGTTGTCACCGATGTTGTTCTCAGGGAACGCGCTCGTTGAAGTGTTAGCAGTCAAATGATCGCGATGTCGCGATTTGGCATAGTTCCTGTATTCGATGTTAAACAGCTTGGTTCCTCCGACCACGACTCGAAGAATCGCCTTCTGACAACGCTTCAGGAGGCCGTAAAACAGGTTAGTATGTACTGCGTACTTACTTACGGTACGCTACCGTTTTACGTTCGTGTCGCTGTGGGAAGGTGCAGTATTACCTTGTGTGTCGTTTGAATAGCGAAGTGCAGTTCATGAGGATTTTTGATTGACTCATCTCGATTTTGCTAGCCAAAAGATAGCTGCGCTTGTCAGCTCACGAAAATTTTTATTTTTAATGCCATTGTGCTTTGTGTCAGCGTTTGCAAAAAAGAAAGGGCTATTCACAGGTTTCTCCGTACGTTTAACGGTGCGCTTTGGCTCTGTATTGTTCTTTTTTGTCGCACTGGTGCCTTTGTTACTTGCACAGACGATAAACCGAACACGCTTTACCAGTTTGCTTAGTTCGCTAGCTGTGTACAAAACGAAACTAGCCACAAAGTGCTGCGTGTTAAGAGTTTACTCTATGTAACTGTTGATCATTCCCGCTTGTAGGTGCAGAATATTGCAGAGCTTGCTCGCACAGACGGTTTGACTGAAGACACTCCAGAGGCGTGCTGCTTATGTGAACATCTCGACAGAGTTTTTCTTTATGGGTAAGCCACCACTCGTTAGGCACCTGTTACAAGCTATTTTTTCTTGTGGCGTTCGCAGGACGATAGTTAGGATGCAGAATGCCTATAGTAATGGTTTTGCTTGGGACAACATGGCTGTGCTGTCTGCAGCAGTGGTAAAACTATTTACTCATAGTTAGGAATGTGCGAATAATACTTTTTCAGTATCTATAATGACTAATGTCACTTTGCTACCAATTTGAATACAAGTAGTGTAGTAGGAAATTGGATCAAATACAAATCTAATAGTGGTAAAACCAGATCAGATATAAATCAAATATCTTTGCATATATCCACACAAGGATATACCTATGAAGTGATTGTGGGAATCGAAGTGCTAGTCACGTCGCTGAGGTACGGCGCTAACTTAGAGTTATGGCTGTAGCAGTCAAGAAATGCAACACTTATCTGCACGAGGGAGTGCACAACACAAAATCGATGTATTAACTTTATAAAGGTCTTGCTTGATGTTGTACATGCAGGAAAATTGCATTTTGCTATACTGGCGATAATGGGCTGCTGTGGTGTCTCAATGGTCACAGTGCTCGGCTGCTGACCCCAAAGACATGGGTTCAATCCAGGCAGCAGCGGTGGCTTTTTGATTGAAGCAAAATGCTAGAGGGCTGCGTACTCAGTGCACGTTAATGAACCGAAAGTGTTCGAAATTACCCGAAGCCCTTCATAAACCTATTTGTGAGACATCATTCACCACCAGTAGTATCATAATTTTTTTTTTTTAAGGAAAAAGCCTTTAATGTCTCATGCTCGCGTCCGTCCATTACATCCTAGGTCACGTGACCGCATCGGTCCGTTACATCGTAGATAACATGATCGTGTCCGTCCATTACATCCTAGATCACGTGACCGTGTCCGTCCGTTACATCCCACCTAGGTGGTAAAAACCTAGGTGGTCACAACTGGACCTGTAAACTTGGGACCTTGGCACGTGCCGGAAGTCTTAACTCGGGTACTGATAAGGTTAGGAGAAAAACTGCTGAAGAATGGTTGCTTCAGCCAACCTGGAGTGCATCACACGTGGCACTGCACAGAATTCCAACCCACCTGCTACCTCCCACGCGTATGCCAAGCTATCTTATATCACTACGACACAGCTCTGGTGCTGGTACAAAGTTTAGTTAAGATTTGTATACAGTAATGATATTGAATGATAATGAATTCTAGCGCAGCAAATTCAAATCAGTGCAATGAGTCGCGAGCAGCTATCGCCTTCCCACACTTAAGAGATATCTAAGTGCCTCCAACGAATCTTTCGCAATTTCAAGTGTAATGTGCACCTTCAGAATAGAAGTTATTTTCTCGATCCTTCAGGCGCTTACATGATAAGTTATACTATTTTCATAATTATGACACTGTTGTTGAAGTCAGGCAGGGTTGGCGCAAAGACTTGACCCAAGTTTGGAAAGGGCAATGTGGCAGCCTTAAAAAAATGTCTAGACAAACATGTGCCATTATGAGTAAGTTGGGTGCATGTTTACCAATGCACAAAAGATACAAGTGAGTTGTGTTACTCAGGCCTTTTGCTAGGGACTAGTTACACCTTCTGCAGTTTTTTTTGGGCACTGCGTAAGGCTATTGTCATCACTGCACTTTTTTTTTCCAGTGAAGAAGTCTTCTTTTGTATCTCAAGACCTCTCTTGATGTTCTGTGTCTATCATCAGGGCATTTTGATCTGCATGTCGTAATGGAGGGGCTGTTCATAGTCCACAGTAGGGCATCAACAAAAATGTCTGCACAGTAGTGCGCACACCGTCAACTATGTTTCAGAGTCCTGCACGACCGGTTTAGTAGTCACTTTATGAGGGCAAGCCTCCTCTCAGCCAATCGCTGCCATGCAGTCCTTTCCTTCCTGCTTTTCTGGGTGAATTGAAACAGGATTGCAAGTTCTACTTTCCGTTTAGATTTTGAAAAGCTATCAGTTTCATGCCTTGTGCCCAGTGGAATTTGTAGTCACTGCATTTGAAAACAACCTTATTAAGATTACATATGTTGTTGAAACTGTGTAGTACTCTCCTTAAAGCAATATTTAAGAAAATAATGCCAATTGCAGTGATGGCTTACTGTTCTTTTTGCACGTGTTCCGAACCCAAAACTTGTGTGCACTCTCTCATTCATAGTTGCTTTTGTTTCTGAATGATGCTTTTCATAACCTTCCTACCATCCATGGCCAGTTGTCCTTACTTCGTCTTTTTTTTCCTGCCTAGCCTGCAAGAACCTCAGTGGGGCTACTGGCCCTGGGTGCGCAAATTCACGCACCCTGCAGCACAGCAAGACATCACCTCCTTGCCAGCAGTGTCAACAGATCTCGGATATGGGCGTGCTTGGCTTCTGACTAGTCTAAATGGCGGACTTTTGGAGAGCTACATGCGGTCATTTCGCCAGAACTTGCGGCTGCTCCGAAAAGGCTACTCACACAGCTCCCTCCTTAGAGAGCCACAGGTAGGAATAGTTACAGTACAGTTCACACTCTGCTTTGTTTAGTATTATCCAGGCTAGTTGCTCACATTATGACTGTGTCACTGCCAGATCAGTTCATATTTAAATAGCGAAAGGTACCATGTGCTCTGCAGCCTTGGCCTGCTGCATTTTGTAATGACTTATGTTCATGGCAAGCTGTTCATGGCATGACTCTCTGTATGGTGTACTAAGGAGGCTGGAAAATTTCCTGGTTCTGTGGTGTTGGTCGCATTGGCGTAGAAAACAAAGGAGTGCGAGGGAAGGAGAAGAGGAAAGTTGAGCCCAGCAGTAAAAAAAAAAGGTAGAGCGTGGTTAAAAAAGGAGAAACAGAGTGAGACCCCCGGCATGACCATGCATGCACACTGCTAGAGCGTTCCGCCTACTGAGAGAAATGGCGCCCTGATGGGTAGTGCCCTCAGTGGCCTGCAGAGGAAGACGTGCATCCTGGCATGCTTGCAGTTGCTGCTCGACGGCGTAAAGGGAGGCTACTTTTGTGGCTCAGGCTGTCCGCGCACGACACCTCACCACTGGATCAGCCGTTGCATGGTCATGGCCATGGGCTGGATTCGTGATGCCCTCTGGGCACAGCAGTGCAAAGTAATGCTTGTGCGGCATCACCACTCCCCAAATTCGTGTCATGTCCTGTGCTGCACAAAATTGTTGCAGCGGAACAAAAATCGAGGAGACCGCGTTATTGGGCCACGATAGCCGAAACATAGTGGAGGGGGTCCCGAAAACTGCTGTCGCAGAGTGTGTTACACGTGCAGGCTTGGTAACTGGCGGCCAGTTTTTAAAGTAGAGTCTAGAGCATGCTATAAAGCTGTAACTATACATATTGCTCATGAGGCACCAATGCACAGGATGATGCATTACTTGCCCATGCTGTTCTGAAAATTGTTCATTGAATTTTTTTTTTGCAGTACTTGGAGCTGCTTGCCACCTTGGTATCAGGACTGGAATATGTTCCTTTCAAGTTGAACCAGGTATTTGACATTGGTGTGCTTGCATAAATCTCTCTTCAGCAAGCCTGGCAAAAGATTTACCCGAGTGGTTGATCCTGAGCAGTATTAAGCATTGAAGGACTGTGGTATTATGAAAAGTATTAGGCAGCCATTTAGCATGTATTAAATATTAGCTGGTTGCTACCACAGTTTGGTGGTGAATTGACTGAGGGTCTATATTTTTTTGTGTTTTGAGTCATAAAAGGATGCGCAGGCAGTTGTAATGGACGTGTACCTTTTCTTTGGCATTGGTGAGCTGTGCAAAAAAGTCCAGCGAATTATGCCTCCTTGTGAGAGCTCACTTAATTGCATTTTATACCACCAATGTTGGAAATAGATGTCAAGTGTTGCAACTGGAGAAGAAGCACCTTGTGTCTATTTCGCTTGTTTGGTGCAAGCCTGATAGAAGCAAGGCAACAGTCATGCGCAGAGATATAGAGAAATGAAGTCTGTGCAAAGCAAGAGTTGCAGCAGAAGGTGTGCATAATTAAGCAGTGCAGCAACATACTTAACTCATTGTTTGCATACCCCTAGACCTTGGTCGCCACGTGTACCCTGTACTCGGTTCAAATATATATGTAGATGCAAATAGATTGAGTGACATACTCTCTGCTGCTGCAGTGCCTGGCTGTGAAGTAAACAGAATAATCCAGCTATACTCAAATGCACAGCGTGCAGTACTCTCTGCATCATGTTTTGTAGTGCAGTAAGAAATGCATGTTTGTTCTATTCCTCTCAGAATAATGCTCTTCTGGATGATACCGATGCCTGGAAGAAGATTGCAGTGTGCCAGCACTCTTTGCTTTGTTCTGGAAGTGAAGACGTTGTGGCGCTGCCACAGGTGAGAGGTTTGCATATCTACATATTTCTTTGGTGTGCAGCGTGCAGAATTGATAGTCTTTCGCGAAAGGTGTGTGCCAGAGATGTTGCACAGTGTTTTGTGCATAGTCTTTCTTTAGGCAATCTTGAGTATCCGAGCTTGGAAGCGTTACAATAATTTTGAGCACAACAGGGATTGAAAGTGGCATTGTTATTCCAAGCGTTGTTATTTAGCTGTGCTTATGCCAAACATCTATGCAGTATGAGATGCCCTGATATAGCGTATTTCATTCAAAGCTAGCTATGAATGCCACGATTCTGAGGTGCACTTAAGTTTATTAATACTGTGGCATCATTTTGCACCAGTACACTGCACATAGGTTTATTAGCGGCAGACTGGTTTTGTACATGAGCAGAGGCTCTTTGGTGTTATTGTGGCTATGTTTTTGTGGCAATAATAAATTTTTACTATGGTGCCTAAAGGAATTCTTAGGTCTCTTTGTGTTTTTAAATTCCCGAGTCAGAAAAATTGATGCATGCCATTTTTCCTTCCCAACTTCATTGTATACATTTGCAGATTTAGATTATTTTGTTGCTACAGCCAGATTGCATTGATTGCAAATATTTATTGAGGAGCTGCATGTCTGTGTAATTTGGCAGACATGCGCAGAACAGCTATTTTCTTTTCTTGAAAGGTAGTAGTTTTCCAAAGCTGAAATGTTTAGAAACCTATCTATAGCATTGCTCTGAAAGCTGTAAAAAAAAATGGAATTGTACTAGGCCTTGCATAATTGTCTGAAACGTACAGCATATACTCGTGTAATGAACCCACTCGCATAATTTTCCCCCCCCCCTGATTTTATCGCTGAGAATTCACATTTTTTAAAACCGGTAGCTTTTCGTAGTGCATTCCTCAGTTTCACACTATTTGCAGTGCAGACCTTGTCAGCTCGGGAAGATGGTGCACGCTGATCATCGATAATATCACGACGTGTTTAACTTTTGACAATAGCTCCTGTGGGGGGAGGAGTGCGGGGGTGCGCTTGGCGAACTTTGCGGAATGCCATGACGTTGTGCACCCTTGATAGATGCACCTGCTGCAGCTTGTTTGGCGTGCTCCTATGCTCCTTGCTGTGCTACTGTATGCTTAGTAGCTGGCCAGTGCTAGAGCATCGGACAGGAGCGTAGCAGTTTGAACCACAACACCATAAAACATCCTCTACATTGAAATGCTATGAAGGAACCAGGATCTTCATTTCAGATCCCCCAAGTGATTTGGCGAGCTCGAGATCGGGAGGGAAAATGCTTAACCCCTCACCACAGCTAAGGCTTAAGCATTTGCATTACACACTTGTAACCGTTCCGCGAGTTTTTGTAACCTTGCTTAAAAAATGCGCATTTGACTTCAGGGCTGCTGTTCAGCATGTTCGCTTTATCTCGTCGTGACTGGCCAGCGCTGCCAGTTATCACAAAACAGTCGGATCGTACCATGATACAGCAAACCCCATTCAAAGTGAATGATGCTAAATACTGGCGACACGTGCCTTTGTTGATGATGGATGGATGGGCGAACGGGTGGGTAGGCGGGCGGGCATACATATGATGTGAAATTACGGTTTGCAAAAAATCTTTTAGACATTTTTCCCACATGATGAACCCTCCCCCCACATTGATGTAAAGTTTTCTGGAAAAAAGTGGGTTCATTGTATGAGTATATACGTTACTGCAAGTTTAGGAAATCAGCACTGAACTTGAAACTCATCGCTGACCTGGGCTACTATTTTGCTGTTTTCATACTTTGAGGCACAAGGTGGCAGAAATGTCATCTCTCTGAATTGAACCATAACAGCAGGAAAAAAGGCTGTGCACCCTTTTCAGGTTTAAGCAGATAAGGAACATTACTCTTGGCTTGCTTTGCTGACAGAGCGAAGAAGTATGGCTAGCATGTGACAGGTTTTACCAGAATTAATCGGTGGCCTGACGCCAGCTCCATGTGGTGAGAGGGATCCCTATGTTCATTCCTGAGGAGGAAATTGCTGTTAATGCCGTTGTGGTTGCAGTCTTGTAATCGACCTCATCTCTTGCCTGCAGGGGGTGTCCGTAATGACCATCTCGTCAACAGACAGCTCAACCAGCTCCCGTGAGGACGACTCGGGCATCCACAGCACCCGCGTCTCCTGTGCCACACTGTCTTCTTTGGCCTCACCTGCAGAAGAAGTGCATGTTCCCGACACCTGTGGCTGTGCCGACTGTGCTGCCTTTCTGGACCGGGAACGCATCCGACGCATCATCAACATGGATGTTGTTCCACCGCCCTCAGGTGACCGCAGTGAGGATGCTGACATAGAGCTTGAGGTCACGCGAGTTGTGCTGACTCGTCGCAAGAAAGCGGGCCACAACGGCACAAGGAAGACATATTCATCAACGCAAAGCAACGAAGCTGCAGGCACCGTGCTCTCGATAGCCAGTGAAGTAAAGAATGTTGAGGTGGACAGCAAAGTGTGCACTTCTTTCGGGACGGAACTCGGTGCCGAGCATCGTCCTGCAGCCTGCTTGCAAGGTGCCCTGTGCAGCGAGCAAGGTGGGGCAGATGTCGGGCGTTTTGCAGCCATGGCTGAATCAGCTGGTTCCATGAGGGACTCTGGTTGTTACGCATTTGTGGAAGGGGACAGAGGGGCCCCAGACGGTTGTGAGGGTGACGAAGTCAAGGAGGAGGAGGAGGTGGCGATGGTTGAGTGTGAGCAAAAGGACGAAGTGTTTTCCATCTACGACCGTAGGGAGAAGTGTACCTCAAGTGTGATTTGTGAGGAGGTAAGCTCTGCAAGTGGTTCCGGTGCAGAAGAAAAAGCGGCAGAGCCTCCAAGGTCTGCATCCATTGAGGCAGAGCTCGTCATGGACACAAGCAAAAAAGAAGGACTTGATATCAAGTAAGCAATGAAAGTTTTCTTTTTTTTTGGCTTTGTTTTTTGTAGTGTCTAGGTTTGCAGTATTTGAGGACCAGAATTGCAGAACAAATGAATGCAGACTGCTGCACAGTTGATGCAGCTTTTGTGCCCTTGTCTTCTGTATGCCGGCTTGCTTTCATAGTTCTGGAAAGTTAGTATGATTACTCTTAGTTTGCGAAAACTGTCCTGGAATAGCACGGTTTTTAGAAAGAAGTTGGCTAGTGGTCAGATGTGAAAAAGCCACCTGCAGCTGTCGATGAAAGAAGCATAAGTGAGGTGTAGCAAGCTGAGGCTTTGAAATGTAGACAAATGTTAAGTGACAGCTAAGGAAAAGCACTGCAGTGGTGGCATGAACTCAGCTTGTGACCTCTTTGCATTGTGCTCTTAATGAGGAGTCATGCTGCGAATGGTAGTTGGAGCCAGTCTTACTGCATATGATGAAGGGATAACAAGTGCATTGACTGTAAAAAATGAAAGCTAGAAAATGTGGATGGCATGTTTTTAAGTGCAGAGGTTATAGTTTTACCCCCTAACTTATACTTATCTTGCCTTATACAGGATGCTATTTGATGTGTGCTTCTATACTTTTGAAAAAATCAGCTATACTACTTAAAAAGATCTGATTGCTGTAGCTTATGTGGATAAGGGTAGCATGACATGTAAAGTTAAAGTGAACTATATATTCGTCATGTATGAGTACCGTTTTTCTTTGATCATAAATTAATTTAGTTAGTGTGTTCTGAAATAGGAGGCATGTTTGGGATCAAAAAGATAAAACTGGGTAAATATTCTGCATTGAAGTAGCAGTACCTTTGCTATAAGCAGTCTCATCAGCGCTGTTTAATGACAGTATGCTTGTACGATATGTGCCTTATAGGTAAACTACTTCATACAAAATGCTATTTTGTATCTCAATATGGGATGCAACCTTGCAATGAGTCCTGGTGTGAAATGTGCTCCCTTTCATGGTAAGGATGGCAAAAATCAAGGCATCCTTGTTGTCTTTTGGAACTGCCTGACCCTTACTCAACACACTACATGCAGACCTTTTCTTATTGCTTCTGTTTTCCCTGGAATGTACGTGGCTGTAGCTGATGTCTTTTTTGTTGGTCATTCCTGTAATGAGCACTATAATGAGCAATTCTGCTTGCCACATCTTACCTTTGCCATATGTGTGGGATTCGCTTATTCACTTACCTGGTTAGAGCTATTTTGCTTGGATATTACACTGTCCCTGTTACTGTTTCAGGGTGGAAAACAATGCGCTTCTCTTCTTGACGCTAGAAATATTTGACTCTGACGATGAGAAGTTGTACAAGGTAAGGAAGTGATAGCTCTATTTAGTCGATTTCTCAAGTGACAGTGTTTTCAGGGGACCATGGCTTTTGTCCTTCGTAATTAATGGTGCTCGTGTAAAATAGGTTTTAAAGCATTTGGCATGGCCTGTTCAGTTTACCTCATTAACAGTGCCCTAGTTTTATTAATTTACTATTTATTTGTTTGTTCCTCAAAGGTCCATGAGGGACATTACATGAGGGGTGGGCTGAGAAGACAATTAGCATGAATACAAATGATGTTCGAGGGCGGTTTTGAATCTGCTGTAGTCGATGATGGTTGCCACTTCGGATGGAAGGTCATTCCAGTCTCGGGCTGTTTTCAGGAGAAAAGACTGGTGATATGGTTTCGGTGCGGGCTTTCACAGGGTAGACGGCGTCAGGGTGACAATTACGGGAAATATGATGAGCGCGTGCGATAGGATTAACTTCTTGATAAAAGTATGGAAAAATTCATGCATGGAATTTATAGTATGGAAAGTTCCTGCTTTTTTTTTGCATGGTTATGAAGGTTTTGTTCTGGTATTGAAAGTGAGCGTAGCACCTGAAAGTGGTGGCATAGGAGCACTTAGCCCATCTGGCCTTCATTTTGTTTTCTATTTTTTTCTTACTTTCTGCTGTTGAAACATCTCTAACATAGGTGGCACATGCTGATGAGCTCTTTGGCAGGTTGAGTTAGAAGTGATAGTGAGTTTCAAACTACTTGTGCATTGATTTGCATACTGTTTCTAAAAAAAAAACAATTCTTCAGGGTATGCAAGCAGCAGTTAGGTGCCTAGCTGATGTCTTTATTGAGGTTCGCCTGGTTCCTTGGGAATAAAGGTACATTAGTCATGGGCCCCTGGCAGGCATTGTTACAATGTGCCATGCTCACCACTTGTTTATCTTATAGACATCTGTACATGATAATGCGTGCTAATTTCTTCTTTCTGCAAGTGATCAGAGAATGGAATAGTTACTGTGTGTCAATTTTGTAATACAGCTGTGTAGAAATGTCTAAAAGGCTCTTAAAAAGCATTAATTCAAGGTGTATATAATCAGAGTTTGCTTGTACAGTATGTGCATATTCAGCTTTCCTTTCACTTCTAGTCAAATGGAGTAAAGTTCAAATTCCTGGATTTACGTGCCTACTTCACACTTTTGTCTGATTGAGTTGATTTTTACGTGTGGAAATTTTTGCATTACTCCACACCCACCCCTTGTTGTGGGCCTAATCCTAATGGTATGAACAAATAGCATCTGAAGGTGAACACATTGGTCATAGTCCTCTCAGACAGGTAAATTTGGCTTCATTTTTAGTGAGGGTTGTGCAACAACAGTGTCATTTATTAGTGGTCACACTGAAAGTTGTAGTGATGCTTGCTCTCCTAAACAGGCTTAGCAGTTAGCTGTTTTGGTGAACTTTTGTCTTAACTTGCTTTTCATTATCCTTCTAGGACGAAGACTTCTTGCGCCAGGTTATGCTACTGTTTGCAAGTCTACATGTACTATCGGGGACAAAAGTAGTATACACCACGCAGCGGGAGCCGGAGCAACAGAAAACTATGGAAAACTGCATCGCAACGCCATCTACAGGCGGCCTCTGGGATCGAGACAGCTAATGGGAGCCCTTTATTAACTGCAAGCTTGTCTCTTGACTTGTTTCCGTGTTTCGTGCTTCAGCTCGCCAAAATGCCGAGCGGCGTCACAGCAGTAGCAATCTGGTGGCCTTCTTTTCATGTCGTGTCTTTTTTTTTTCCACGCATGTTCGAGATATGGCTTGAGAGCCGGCGCACACAGCGCCGCTCGGCATTTCGGCGAGCTCATGCACGAAACATTGAAACGAGTCAAGCGACTTGCTTGCAGATAATAAAGGGCTCCCATTGGCTGACTCGATCCTAGATGCCACCTGTAGATAGCATTACAATGCCGTTTTCCATTGCTCCGGCTCCCGCTGCGTGGAGTATACCACTTTTGTCCCCGATAGTACCTGTAGCTCTTAGTGGTGTGTTAGAGATTGATCTACATTTTTATATTGATGTACAGGCTATTTGTGCATATGTGAAGAAGAATTTCTATAAATAGGTTTTTTGAGCTAATAGTGGGGCCTTCTGCAGCATTGTAATGCCAATGTTGGTGGACATCAGAAAACAGGAGAATCTTGTTTGGAGAACTAACTTCTAATAGTTGATTTTTAACTATTACAGTTAACCACTTTCGCTGCAACGGCTATCAGTTTATGTCACTCTGCGGCGCATGTGCCATGTGGCTTTCTTTTTCCTTTCCAGCCACGCTGAGCTGCGCGAGAGCAGGCGGGAGCGTAAAAGTCACAGGACACATGCACCACGGAGTAATGTGAAGAACTGGTGGGCATTGCAGTGCACGTCAAAGAAGCGCATTGTTTGAAACATGGCAATAGCCAAAACCTGTTAACATACAGCACCAAGGGTGATTGGTTTTTTGAAGTTCTAAAAAGTGGTATGGTTATTATTAATGGCCAGCTGCAAATCTCTGATTACAGCTAGGCACCTGGCTACGGTAATTAAAAAAATAATTATTGTAATTTGGTTAGCAATCCTACTAGTTAACATGATTCACTTGTTTTCTGATGTCCACCAACACTGATACAGTGTTGCAGCAGTATTGCAATGCCGCAGACGCCATCTCTATACCCTGAAAAGCTTATTTTAAAGGAGTCTGTTTCATCTTCGCAGAAACATCGCATCATCTTCACATGTTATACATAACATGTATAAGGGTTTTTATTCATTTTATTCACATAGCTTTCATTGTCTCTCATTGCTGTCTGCTGTGTATGTATGTGCAGATGTTCTTGGCATGGAAGTGCTTCGATGGGAGAGGAAAGCTTGAGGCCGTTTACATCCTGATGACCAACCATTTTCTGTACATGCTTCGACCAGGGGTGGAGGTGAACCAATTCATCAAGGAGTTCTCAGCGCGCCTCAGTGAAGTAAAAGTTGTCACGGTGCGTGGCTTTTTCCCACGAGACTTACCAGCTTTTTCATTCATTCATTGTGAAACACTGGGGTACTACAGTAGCACTTCACTGGTCATTCTTGTAATGTGTTCAAGCAGTGTTTCATTTCTGTTGGATTTCTGGCCAGCTTTTAATTAAAATCTTGTTTCATGCGCTTATGTGCTTGTTACCAGCACTTACCGATTTTCTAACTGATTAACTTGCTTAAAGGACAAATGCTGTGTTAGCACAACGGCTGGAATGTTTTATTAATTTTTATTTAATTAATTATTTTACTTTTGCAGAAAATGAAGGTATTTAAGTGGCTAATACATGCCTGTAAGCTAGCGTACCTACTTTTATTAGTGTGTTTAGTTTAATTGTAATGGCACTGCTCATATTGTTGGAGTTACGTTGATTTAGCAAGATATGGAGCCATGAAGTGCTTCTTTACAGAACTCTGCAGGTTTGAATACCATAGTAGGTAGAGTACAGCATTTATGGAAGCTGTTAATGCATTTGGATGTGGTAGGACCTGCGAAAGCTTGCAAATATCATAATGTTGGCTGGCGCTTATTAGTGATTGGCTCCAGGTGCATAGACTAATTTTTTCACATATTGCAAATTTTGTGTTCAAATTTTGTGCTTGTACATGGGCTGTATTATGGTAACTGCATCGATATCATCCCTGAAGTTAAGAAGTCAGGAGAGATGTGATATTGATAGCTGATGCTACCAATGTTGCTGCTTTCTGCTCTGTGTCATGGTGATTTGCTAGTGTTGGGCTACATAGCATGCATTTGTTGATGGATTGTTATTGCTGTAGTGGTTATCACTGCATGCTTAATTATGGTACTGCAAAGATGGCTAGTAAGGATGATTCTGAATGTTTCATTCCAGTATTATGCGCATATGTTGTATACATGATGGATACAAGGAAATATGGAGGGCTAAATCCACATGATTGCTCCTGGGGCATGACACTGTATAACACAGATTTATATGAAATCTATGCTAAAAAAACTTATGCATGTGGAATACTCCATAGTAGTAGTTCACACTACTACTAAGGAGTGGTTACACTAGTTTTAATTATGCATATATATGCTTGACAGTTTTCTAAATGGCATTTTTGCGCTATAATATTTCTGTAGTGTTTACACCCATTCAATCTTGAATCATATCTTGAAATTTGGGAATGGGGTACCAATGTAGGTGTGGTGGTATTGGTTGGCAGGCTGTGTACAGTGCCAGGCAAAGCTCACGGTTTTTTATGCAGATGCATTGTCCATGTCCACTATTTCTGTATTTTGCTTTGCAATATTTTTGTGTGTGTTTGACTCAGAAAAATTAATGTGCTCTATAATTTCATGTGTCTCTAGGTCTGGGTAAACTACCAGGGTTTCTCCCTGACATTTAGCTCTGAGCAGAAGATAGATGTGGCCACTGGTTATGCAGAGCTTACAAGGTACGTAAAGAGTGCTCTGCATGCGGTGGTGTTTTTGGCATGTTTATGCTTGTAATTTTTAAGGCACGGTTTGAACTTCTCTACATGCAAAGGGGGCAGAGGGGAGCATACCAGCATCTAGTAAATGAATACTTTTCAAAATCAAAGGAAGCTAGAAACCATGCATGGGGCAGAAGCATCATTGACCTCTTGTAATAAAGAAAATTTACTTTTCTTAAACTGTGCCTTTTTGTGGTAGGAGGGATTTCTGCCTAGTTAACTGTGGGCCATCTTTAGTAGGCTAATTTAAGCGTGTGATGCTACAGGCCAAGAATTTGACATAGTCCTGGAAAGCCATTTATTGTTATTACCTTGGTATATTCCCTCCTCTGGGATTAGTTGTCTTTGCCAAGCAGTGACGCAGAAATGATGTCTAAGGTAGTTGTGGACATGCTGCGCTCTGCTTGCCCTGTGCTGGCACCTGTTCCTGTCAGGACACATGGGGCTCCAGGCATGAAAAAAGTTCATTCGTATGCAAATCAGTTCCACTAAAGAATATTTCAATTGTTTGTTGTCTAATTTTTCTTTCGCACTGGTGGTCTCTTCTTGTGACGAGCGATAAGCAGTGTGAGGGCAAAGTTCTGATAATCTGAGGCCAGCATTGCGCCGGTATCTGAAGCTAGTTTTCCGCTACTCATTTGGGCCACGCACGGGTGTGGAAAGGGGAGTGGAGTGCCGCTTTTTCGCTTTTGATCTGTATTGTCTTCAGACTGCTGTTCTTCTAATCGCATCGTTAAATGTTTGCTGCTTTGAGTTGTGTATGCATCGCATTGCCATCCCATGGGAAACTACAAAACTAAGTGAGGCGGCAGGACGAAGGGGTGTTGGGGGGGGGGGGGGGAGGCAGTGTATGCATTCAGTTCTGTTTGCAGTCAACTCATTTTTGGCTAGCAAGAGCTATGAGTTGTGGGGTAGACTTTTATGTGGCAGTATATGGTAATAGCAAAGTCCCTCCAATAAAGGCAGCGCATTCCAGCAACAAAACTTTTTGCCTGGGTCTCTCCCCCCCCTTTTTTTTTGCTGTGCGGGATAACCGAAAAACCCGGATGATATGAAATAAAATTTCAGATTTTAAAAAGGATACTGGCTTACCCATTCGATGCTATTTATTCATCAACAGCTGCCTTGAGGTCATTGCAAGAATTACTGTTTGCTGAAGCTGTTTTGTTTTGGGCCCAAGTTTCTTGTTTTTTATTGCCGCATTTTTTTGTTTTCACAGAAACATTCTCTCTAGTCTGGATCTAGCCATTCGGAGAACTCACAGAGGAATAAGATGCCTTCCATCTATTGTGAGTCACTGCTCTGAACAGCTAGATGCCATGAAGAAGCTTCTGGCCCGTGAGTTGAAGGCTCGAGAGGTGAGAAACAAAGGATTGAGGTGGTTTCTTTGCTCATCGCATATTTTTTCATTGTTACAGTGCTTTCTTGGTATTTCCCTCATTTCTTTGCGTGGTTCCTCAAAAAGAGAAATGTTTTGTAGTTACGACACTGCTTTTTACCCTTTTTTGTTTGATAAAGCCTCACGACGTTGCTGTCGTGATTGTGAAACATGGTGACAGATGAGGTAATGACACTTTATTGTGTTAAAGCGCTTGGCTGTTTTTGTAGCATTACCTGTACCCGGGAGGTTTTCCAGGGCTTACAGCAGTTTTGCTGTCATAGTAGTCACTAGTAGTAGTAGTAGTACTAGTAGTAATAGTATAGTAGTAGAAGCAGCAACATGTCTGTTGTAACGGAAGCCCTGATAATATCACAACACTTAGGTTAAATGATAATCTTCTCACCATTGAGAATGGAGCATTACCGTGTTGCGCACATGTTAACCAATGATTATGTGCTACTGCGATCATGTTATCTATGTGTGCTGGTGCGATGTAGGCTTGAGGAGGAGACCCTCTTTCGGGCAATCGGCGAAACATTTTAGACGTCACATCCTCATCCCAAGAAAGCGTGAAAAGTTCGCATATTTTATTACCAAGGAATTCTGAATACCATTGTCGCTTGCTGAAGTGATATGTTCATTAGATAATTTTTAAGGTGGTTAAGCACCCCAGAAATGTCTACCATGCCAAAATACAGCTATCAGTGCTGCATAACTGGGAAGGGGTAGTGAAACTGGCTAAGGTGAAAAAACTGACGGGGCGGTCACCAAACCTGATGTGAGAAAACTCGGTTGGATTTACCTTTGATGATTATATTTTAATGCTTTTACTGGATGAGTGGGAAGGGGGGTCAAGGGTGGGGTGGGGATGTGGCTAGTGGGTGGTGCATCTGGGGGGTAGCTGGCTTTCCCATGGCATCTTTGATTTCGATTTCGCCCTTTCTACTGCTGCATGGGCATCTAGTTGGTGGAGGTAGGTGGTTCGGCGGTAGGTGGAACTTGTGGAGGGTAGAATTTGGTCTGTGGTGCTTCTGGAGAGTGGAGGTGGGGTGGGGTGGGGAGGTGGATAGAAGGCGTCAGTGGGTGGGAAGTGGCTGGTGGATGGTTCCTCTGGTGGTGGAGGCGTCACTTGCAGAAGCTTCACCTCGCAGAGAACATTTTTTTGTCTTCACAATATAATGCCGGCATTTTTGCCACTTGTCACTGTTATTGCTGTGATAGTAAAATCTCGCTTTTTTTCGAAGTGCATTAGTACGCTTTGATTCAGGAGCTTGAGCCTTTTGCACAATGGGTGCAGCTCATTGCTACGAAAAGTAGAAAACATCTTGTGTACTGCAGATTTGCTGTGTTGCGGAGAACGTTTGGGGCTTTTAATTTTTCTTTAGGGGCTCTTCCAGTTTTCTTAGTTAACTTAGTACCCATTATTGTGTTGTATCAGATTATCCTTTTTGGCTTGAGGTCTTGTCCGAAAATATTTTTTCTTTTTTGGGTGTGCCTAATGCTGCTTTTCAGTTTGTGCTGTTTGTAAAGCAGCATAGATTTTTGTTACGTTATAAAAAATGTTATAATTTCGAAAAACAGTTTTACAGGATGTTTGGAGTGGTTACGAACAGTCACAGATTTAAACTGTTGAGTATTTTTCTTGATGTATGTACAAGGTAAAGCTTTCAGCCAGAATGCTGGCACTGCACTTCAAGCAAAAGCTTCGGGGTCACATATAGATAATTTTTCTGTTGCACAAAAGTTGATGAAATAGTGGTAGAGCAAGAAGAGAAAAGTTTTCACTTATTGATTTTTAATGGCCAATTTTATAGCCTGGTTTTGAGGCGCCCCTCAATTGACGGTTTCCCACTAACTTCAGTTACAACTGGGACTCTCTAACAGGCATCAAAACCTTGAATGATAAGCATTTTTTTGCTCCATGTCACTCACAGTGTGGCTGCATAGGTGGAAATTGTAGCTGCTCTCAGTAAGATAATAGAGCTGGTAAATATGACCGTGCTAATTGAGCTTCTATTTGCATGGCCCTTAATTCTTGCGCACTGCTGTGACATCAGGTCGATGGGCTGGTGGTCAAGGACTACCGCCTGGTGCACTGGGAGAAGTGCATCGAGGCCCTGCCGGGCGAATACTCATGCGGGCCGAGTGTCGGCGGTCCCCTCATGTGGAGGTTCCTCGAGGGGGACACCAGGCGGGAGAGAAAGAAGCACTGGCAGCCCGGCTACTTCCTGTTGCGGTAGGTGGCCTTGGCCTGTGGTGTGGTTGCACGCCGGATCAAAGTTTATCGTGAGCTTTCGGAGCTGGGGCTCTTTGTTTTGTAGCTGCAATTTTAATGCGTTAGCGTTGCGGCTCCTGCTCTGCAGAAAATCCGCTGTCGGCGCTGTGAGTGAAAAATCCCTGGAGAAGCAACCTAGGTGGGCCACCTAGGTAATGTGACGTTGTAGTGTCATCACAACCTGCCCACCAGATTGGGAGAAAACTGACCACCGTGGGAGGTGGCAGTTAAATTAGTGATTGGTTGTGAGAGGTTGCTTGGGATGAGCAACCTGGGTCGCACAAGCCCCACAGGTGGCAGCATCTTCCTTTGCAGGGCAATGGCGCATCACTTAAATGGACCCTGAAATGACTTTGATGGTCATATTCTAGTGCAACAGATCTGTTGAGGTGGTCTTTTTGTGTATTCGAATCAAATTTCAAAGCTCTGCGTGGACCCTATAATGTACAAATCTTTTTTAAAAATGGCTGCTCGCAGTAGCTCCCAACCGATTAGACTGAGGTCGGTGACCCAAGGCTGCGCACTGACATCATCCAGGCAGGGGACGTGCCGACATTGAGGTTTCGCCCTAATCGGTTGTGAGCTACTGCGAGCAGCGATTTTTTAAAAATATTTCTAAATTATGGGGTCCACACAGAGCTTTGAAATTTGATTCAAATACCCAGAAAGACCACCTCTACAGATCTGTTGCACTAGAATATACGCATCGAAATCATTCCATGGTTCCTTTAACTGCTGCACCACTGGCCAGGAGTGGTATGAGGACTCCCAGGGTCCCAGGGACCTATAAATGTGAAGCCGAGAAGGACCATTTCCCCATATATGGGCATTAACTCATTCACGCCATCTCGTCATACCCTTAGGCGAAGCTTATGTGTCCCTTCCATTTTTGAAGTTCCAAAGCGACAGCTGAGTGTTCACATGAGGGATGGTGCTCCACACGAAAGTTGGTGTGTGTAGCATTGGTTTATGATGTTGTTGTTATCACTGGCATAAAATGCAATATCTAAAGGCTTGCATTTACGTTCTGGCAGATGAGAACCCTATCCGGTAAAGCTGTTGCTATTATTTATCCTTAGAATACACGAAAGAGTTGATGGCTTTTTTCGTGACAACATTGGGAGTGACATTGATCATGTTTCCTGTAGCTTTAGCTTTTCTGGTTTGCTGGCATACAAAACTCTTAATCTTTTAAGCACCCTGTCTGCTTCCATATTTTTTTTTTTTGCTGCAGGGCTGGAGTCCTGTATAGGTTTTCAAACCAAGGAGATACCATACCGAGCGCCACCTATCTCATCAGGTGAGAATAAGTTGCGTGCTATAGTGTGGCAGGGAAGAAGTCCCTGTCAGCATCAGTTAAAGACCATATAGCATCCAACATGAAAAATAAGAAGAAAAAAAGCTGTAACGGGTAGAATGACGTTTATTTTTTTCACAATACACATATATAGGGCATCAAACAGGGAAATAATTTCAGTAAAAAAAAGTAAATTCTCTTTGTAGAAAATATAGTGGCAGCTTTTATTATTTTGAGCATAGAGTTCAGTTCCATGTTTTCCTGCACCATTAAACATTCGCGGTAGTGATTATGAGAACTCGGTAGGTTATAATATACAGTAGAACCCCGCTACAGTAAATTCGGATATAGTAAAAACTCGGACATAGTAAAGTGAAGCTGCGGCCCCACTTCAGCTCCCATAGACGACTGTACATTTTTTTGTTCGATTACAGTAAAGATTTATTTCGACTAAAACGGCTATAGTAAAGAGGGTCTAGCCGTGGCAACGTACCTCCCGCGGATTGATGACAACGCGGCACGCGCGAGGCCGATATTCGGAGGTAAATCCATACCAAGGACGATGAAACGGCGCTCTTTGAGATAGCTTCACCACCAAGCTCGGAAGCTTTAGGAGAAGCCAACTTCTTAGCGCCTTGGGGCCGTGAGGCAAAGCGCGCGGTGCGCACGAAAAAAAAAAAAAAAGTAAAGCGGGTTATGAACGCAGAAGGAAGGAGGCGAGGGTCGCTTAAAAAGGAAATACAGTAAAAATGGAGCGAAGGGAAGAAAAGGGCGCACATCCGCAGAACGGAAGCGCGAACAACAGGGAAGCGGTGGCAAGAAACGGGCGGCTGGCGGCACTGCGTGAGTGGTATCACCGCGCCTCGACAGTGCCGCGCGTATGACTGTTGCCTCTTAAACTACTCTAAGGCTGCTGAAAATGATGCCATGGTTATACTAAACTTTTGTTTTCACATGAAATCAAACTCGAGTTTTTTTCGTAGCCACATTGGATTTGTGCAAATGCGATAGTTCGTCAAGACATAAACAGAATCGAAAAAGTGATAACATGAAATGCGATAACTCAAATAATTATCACATAAAGGGACAACAAGAGCAGGATGGAAGGTATTTGTGAGTGTTTATTAATAAAGTAGCCAATGAATAACCAGAGAGCATCCTCATAGCCATGCCGTCAAACAACAACTGATATAGTAAAGACCCTGATATAGTAAACATTTTTGCTGGTTGTCCAAGTCACTTTACTATGAAGGGGTTTTACTGTATACATGCATAGTATTGCTAGTGCTTCTATTTGACACAACAGAATCTGGAGGCACTTTTTTCTCTTTCCCGTTTAGCGGCGTCCAGTGTGGTTCTTGCCAGGTCGTGTCAAATGTGGGCCGCCCGCACGCCCTGCAGCTGAACCTGGCTCCCTCTGGCGGTGCCTGCCTTCAGCTGGCAGCTTCCAATGAAGCAGAGATGCAGCGCTGGGTCAACGCCCTCTCAGAGGCAGGGCAGGCCTCCTACCATGCGGTGTGTTTTAAGCGTGGAATGCTGCCATTGCTCGTTTCCTTCAAACTGTGTGTTGAAGGCTCTGCATTGAAGCCTTCGTTGCAGTCTTTGAAATGGTTGTTTAAGCATTTCTGTGTGCCTTGACCCCCCCCCCCCAAAAAAAGGAGAGTGCATACCAGTCACTGGCTGCAGCTTTATCAGGGTTTGTTAAGTCATTGTGCAGAAAATGTGCAACATTCCTGCTGTAGGCAGTTGGCTTGACATCAGGAACCTGCTTTTCATGCAAGAGCATGTGGAGGTGGATTTGTCACCGTATAATGTTGAGTGTGTGCAAGTCATCATTGATGTTCTTTTAGCTGGAGCAGTGGCACTGGGTGCCAGCAGTCAGCATGTTTACTCGCATATTGGTCGATACGCCGCTTAGGTCGATCTCGAACTTTGGGATCCACAGAAATGGGTATACGTTGTTGTGTAGGTGGATCAACTGAAGCCCAAATTGCCAACATTGGGTATCGACTGGCACAATGTATCTCAATTCGCTTGCATACCAAGCACAACTTCGACACATCATTCGGGCAAATGCATTGTGGAACATGCAAGGCATAAATGCAGTCATATCGTTCTACTAGAGTCCAGGTGACACATTCAACGTGCATAGTGTCACTGATGTATGTAAATGGCAGCTGTCCTCCATAGGAGCACGGCAAGTTTGGCATTGTTTCTACATTCTAAAGGGTGCTCTCGCTGCTTTCACCAGTATCTGCTGCACATTTCGGCTACATAAAACTTTTATGCTCCCGAGCAGTTCTCTCAGCGCATTCATGATAGCGTGCTTATGTGCTGCCGAGAATGCCCATCGACGTTCAGGTGGTAGGACTCGCTGCGTGGCTGAGCAGCTGGGAGAAGTTTCGTTTTGATCACAAGGCCACAGTCAGTGTGGTATCACTTCATGCTTATCTGCTTATCATCCAGATCTGGGAGTCTTGCACGTCTCTGTTGAAAACGATGAGGTGTGTGCTGCCTTTACGCTTCACCGGTGCTAGCAACTGCCGTGCTTTGTGAAGGCTGAAAGGCACCTTAAAGGCAAGGCTTTCAGCAGAAGCCCCCGGTGTCATTTTCTCTCTTCTTTTTCGGCATTTGTAAGTGAATTTGCGTCACGCTCTGGCCGGGATTCACGTATTGGTCAACCCCACGTTTGGATAGCACGACTTTGAAGCATTCAGGTAGACCTGTATGTGAGGTAATGCAGTATGTTGTGATGCCAGGCTAAGTTCTGCTGCTTCTGCAAAGGGTGTTGGTGACACAGGGAGAAGGCACTTGATGCCTTAGATGTGCTGTTGCTGCTGGGAGAGGCTGGCAGTTTTTACTGATGTGAAATTTTTGGTTAAAAGAAGATGGGTTGGCTATTTTCTACATGCAACTTTCTTTGCAAAAGCTGTGTAGGTAGCTTTTGACCAGAAGACATTTCCAACTGAATTAACTGAAACATTTAAAAAGATAGTAAACCTTTGACCAAAACATGCAAAATCTTTGGTAGTTATTATGCAAGTTGGATTTGCAATGTTAGTTCTTTAAAGTGCTGGTTTCTATAGATTGTTTTAACTGCTCTGACCACACGCCAGTATTAATGCATAGTGAGGCGCATAGTGCCTTTGTGATTTGTCCTTCTCTCTTTATTTTGATAAATCAACCTTGTACTTCTTGAGTGCTTTAACCATTTGTAAGATTGTACCTTGTGTAACGCACGCTAGTGATGCAAGTTTGTTAGCTGGTGAAAGATGTGCTGTTATTTCTCTCACAGTCTGGATCCATGGGTGGTCTGGTGGCCTGCTGCCTGGTGTTGGTGGGTGACCTTGTGCTCACCCTAGTCGAAGGGTCAAGGGTCTTGGGTGTCGGAGTGGTCATCGATCTGAGTGCAGTGCGGAGTGAAGACAACTTCTGTGTTATGGTGGGCTGCCTTTTCTTTATTGTTTTTTTGTTCAGTTTTTCTTTTTCTCAACATCTTTGTGCAACTCTGTTTTTTCTGCATGCAGGAGTTTGATGGTGGTGAGGCCGATAGTTGTGCCTACAACTGGATCTTCTGGTTTGCCACCGAGGAAGAGAAGAATGAGTTCTTGGGCATCGTGTCCACTTTGTGGCAAGAAATGTTCAAGGTTTGTGTGACTTGGCTAGTTTTACGTGCAAGAAAGAGAAAGGAGCCTTATTATATGTGCGTTGCAAGTTGCCAACACGATACCAGCTTGGTCACACTACCTCATACCTTGACATTGCATTGAGCGCCTATTATTTAATAGATATTAGGCCAATAGACTGAAAAAAAAGTCAACCCTCTAGAAAGTCTGTGCAACGTTCCTACATGGAAGGCATACAGGAAAGTACGTTTCTAGGTAGCCTCGCACACTTTAGCATGGAAGTGTCCCAAAAAATAGGCATCACAAATATGGCAACTTGGTACTTGCACATGCGTCGATGTCACCTGTGGCAGTCTTGGATACTGAGAGTCCTTGCAAACACCTGACGTGTCCGATCAGCAAGGCGTTGACCTGGACTTGAGGCAACTTGGTGTAGCATCAGTTGCAAAGACGTGCCGTTCCATGCCGTGCCGAGTTCACTAGGATGCCAGGAGAAAAAAAAAAGAAAAAAAAGTCGCCCTTGCTTGCGGAATCTTTCAAAGCACACAGCCCTCCACTGAGTGCACAAATGCCACCGATGCTCTCATCCAGGGCGCACAAGTGTCTTGGCACTCTGAAAAGTTTGCCGAGCATGCCATCTCTGCCAGAGCTCCCTTCAAAAGATAAACGCGCCATGATGCTTCGAAAGCAGCATCTTGGCGCGCTGCCAAGGTCCGCATGGATGCCGAAGAGGGCGCGAGGGAGCGAGCTTAGAAATGCTAACGCTTTAAAATAAGGAGTACTTATGTACAGAGGCAAGTGGCAGTCTGGCGGCCTCATGTGCGTATTTCTTTATTGTAGCATGAAAATCCGATGTGCATTACGATTGAGGGCACATTGAAATCGAGTAAATACAGTAATTGTTAAAAAGTTAATTTTTAAAATTCATTCAATTCTTTAATTGAAAAAGAAAACAAAATACTCTGAGGAAAATTACATACAGTGGTCGACAACATGTTTGAGGTTGTCTCCGCTTATCTTGCCTCGGCTTGTTTTTAATGTTAGGTTTACGGTACCTGGGACACCTAGTATAATGCTCTTTGCCATTACCTTATCACTGCAAGGTAATTTTATTCATTCTTCCCATGTAACAGATATTATGACACAACTAGCATGGTCATATATCCTATTTTGTGGTGCTTATGATGAGACAAACTTCTAATGAGACAAACAAATTTTCATGCTCCCTTCAGGTTTGTTGGGAGTCTTCTGTTTTGTACTAGCATCTTCTTTTATTACTTCCAGTACTATTTGTTTAGCCTGGCTTTCTGCACACTTCTGGAAGTGTGCTCCTATGGCTGCATGACACTGAGCTTTTGGAAATATGTTATCCTATCTTTTTCCTGTCATTTCACAGTTTGTGTTTTTGTCACCTGCTTAGGTCCCGCTTGAAATTGCACCATTGGCCAATGGCACCCTGAAGAAACACTGCTTGGAACGGGCCTCTCAGCTTGAAGCCAGGCTAACTCACTCCAAAGCATTTTGCCTTGACAGTTGAAGTGGTTGCTCTTCAGGTCACACGGAAGCTTGATCACAGAGGTTTCTTTGTAATGTTGTGTTTCATCTCGAAGGAGCATTAGTGCAGTGTGCAGTGCAATATGGGTGTCTGTTATAATGCATGTGCGCACACAAAGGTACCCCTTTCATTGATTTAGAATCCTGATCTCTGCAGTGAAAATAATTGTTCGTTTTGTAAACACTCATTTCTCTTGTGTAAACTTGCATGTGAAATACTTCATTGCTGCCCTGCTGCATACGTTGGTTTTTGTGGCCGAAACAAGTAGTTATTTCAGACGTTAGTGCTGCTAGAAATATCGAATTGCTAAAATTGTTTACTTGATACAAGTTGATCAAAACAGCAAACTCTATGTGTGTATTCAATGTGCAGCTGCTTGTGGTTACCAGCAGGGCTTAGTAGAAGAGGATCGTTATTCATTGTATTATCTTGAGGAAGTATCCGCTGAAAAGTGTCAACTACTTCCAGCCTTTCTTACGTTTGATCACATCTCTGTGCCCTGCGGAACTGTTGTCGACAGCTGTAGTGCTTTTGGGCTAGGTGCACAGTGGCCTTATCTTTTGCAAAGTCCCGTGTGTTGCTTGGCTGTGATAAAATGGGTGGCAACAACAATTATGGTTCCTGGTGGTTGCCTAGTGCAGTCCTGCCCTTCCATAGTTCTTGTAAGGCAATGTTGTGATCTACGCACTCGTGCAGGGTGCAGCAGGTCGACTAACTTTTGGGCCAGTTGGTGCGTGATGATATTTGATGAGGAAAAGCATGCAAACTAATGCACATTGTGACTGATTAAGTGGCGAGTTATGCAATGCCTGGTCTCCTCTACTTAGCAGTTACTGTGTATCTTTTTCTGTCCTGTGAAAGCACATCATGAATGCATTGGCTAAATACATCAAAGTTCATGTGCAATCATTATTAGTGACTATTTTGCCAGGGCACTGATCTTTATGAGGTTAGTAAACTAGACTTACCAGGTGCGTATGCAGCTAATGGAAGTCACAAACGAAGACATATGAAGTGAGTGCCTGATGCAAGTAAATGTAATGCATCAGTCCTGTCAAGTTCTGTTGTCAAGTGTTTAAATGCTGTGATCAGTACACATGTAAAATATGTTGGAAGTGTGATGTATGTACAACCTCCTTCTTTGTTATTTTTCTTCTTGGCAAGACCTGGCTTGATGTTGGTGTGTAAAGTTGACTGATAGGCTAAGGAAACTGAGTTGTTCTAGACTTGCAAGCTCTGAGCTTTCCTGCAATCATTTCAGACTTGTAATATTAACCTAGCTTGATATCGTAGTAGAACATTATCGTAAATGCTGCTACTGTCACGAATCATACTGCATTATCATTATCCTCTGCAGTTTAGTTCTTTTGGTTGCACAACGAAGTTCTTGTATGTGTTCTAGGTGTGTTGTCTGCCTGTCCTTGTTAAGTGTCAAGACTACAATACATTCGTTTAGATCTAGGAAAATTGTTCTGAGGTTTGGCAGCAGAAATGACAAAGCCATGTTGGTTGTTTATTTGAAGTCCTAGTCTATGCTAAAGTGTACCAATTTGTTCTTGTTGCATAGTCTTATGTACAATTTTGGGGCAAGTACTATATGATTCATATTTCATTGTAGTCGTTGCGTGTGCTCTTCTCACAAAAGCCATCATTGCATTTTCACTGTCTTTTTTTTTATTGCACCTTAAGCCATGTAATGTAGCCTCTGGGCAGTGTTTTGTGTTTGAGCAATATGAGGAGTTGCTGATAAGTATTTAGCCTTACCCAGAGAAAGTGCAGCTAGGAAGCTTAAACTGTCACACTATTCTACATGTTCCCTCACGATGTCAGTGCACTTGCGACATCTCTCCTGCATCTTTTTTTTTTAAGTCCCTGCAAATATAATTCTTCCAACTGCTGGTCAGGCTACTCATTTGCAGCATTAGTTGCGTCCAAAGCACTCCCGCACCACTGTTCCTTGAGATGTTTTTTGAGATTGCGGAACAGATGGTAGTCAGACGGAGCAAGATTGGGTGAAAAGGGTGGATGAGGCATCGATTGAAAGCCCAAGAAGGTCATTTTTGTAGTACTGGCACCTGCATGGTGTAACTGAGCATTACCATGCAACAGAATGACACCTTTGGAGAGTTTTTTCTTAATATTTTGCCTCAGCTTTGCAGTAATGTACAGGGGTATGTTACACTGATGGTTGGGTCCTTTGGGAGGTAGCTCCTTATCTTAAAAAATTGTTGCCATTTGCTTCTTCACTGATCTTTGCACACAGAACTTCTTTGGCCTGAGGGAACCACTGCACCTCCATTCCTTACTGTTCCTTTGTCTCTGGATCAAAACATTAGTTCCTTATCTTATCACCGGTTACCAGTTTGTCCATGAAGTCCGACTCATTTGTTGCAAAATGCTTCAAAACAGCCACTTGTCTCCACCTGTCTCTTCTTTTCTGTTGTCAAAAGTTTCGGGATTCACTTGTATGTAAACTTTTTCATTCCAAGTCGTCGTGGATAATGGTACCAACTTCTCGCGTGATATCCCCATATATGTGGCAGTACTTTTGGCTAATATTCGGCAGTCCTCAATGATATTGTCATGGATGTCTTTTCACATTTGTAGACGACAGGACGGAGACAGGCCTTCCACTGGGTTTCTCACTCTCAACACTGAAATGGCCCATGTTAAAATGTAACGTTTGTTGCATAGCTGCTTTGCATCTTTCCCTTGGAGAAACAAGGACATGATTATGGTCCTGTGCTCTTCCATACTGAACGTGTTTGGAGTTTTTGCCACGTTCACTTTTGAGGGGGAAAAAAAAAAGTTAAAATCAAAGCTAGTTGAGTTTTGCTCCGTTGAATACAGAAAAACAGAAGTTCATCGAGCAATTTACAGCTTTAGAGCTCAATTTTTTTATTTGGGTAAGACTCCATACTTATTGGCATCCCCTCGTAAGTTGTGTTATAGGCTTCTTTTGTTGTGCATCTGTGACATTTTGTACTGTCCTCAGTTCTTATTATCTTTTATTCACATGTAAGCAAAACTTCCCGTGAAATATGGAAGTGATTTTATCTTATGTTGGAATGCCAGTTGCTTTTTTTTGAATGCTTTATCTAGAGATATGTGCCAATGCACTAGGGTTTGTTAGAAGTGTGAGAATTGTCCTGTGTTTTTAGGCGCTGCCTAAGTATAGTACTTTCAAAGAATCTAAGGCATGGGGCGGAAATAGCTGGTGCTGGCCTGTGGCATGAACACAGGCTCGCTGTTTTATTGTCTGCTTACTGTTGTAGACAGTGAGTAGCAGGCTGCAAGTTTTATGCCTCATTGGCACATCCTAAAGGGAGCTTTAAAGGCAGGCTTTCTTTTTGCCTGGATTTTACCAAAGACCTTACTTTCCATCTCATTGCTGAAGTCAGTAATCCACTGTGTGAAGTATTTCTGCTGTTGTCTGTGAGCAAACTGCACCCGATAAAATAGAAAAGGGATGCTAAAGAAGCAAGTGCATGTTCCTAATGTGCATGCCTTGTGGCAAATGCAACGTACTAGGTTGTGTCACAAAGGAAGATGTGCGTACAGGCGCGGCCAGAATAATACGGAGCACGCAACAGGCGACGCATCAAGGAGAAACTGCATCTAAGCGCCACCTATCAACGACAGAAACACTTAGCTCTCCACGAGCAGCAAGAGTACCCGCCACCGAGCCCCGCTCTTTGCTTCAACCATGGCGTTATCTCTGCTCGAAAGATTCTGAGCTGTTCCGAGCAATTCCACCAGGTGATGCTTTCCTTCTCAAGCGTGCTGAGTTTATCGTCGATGTCGCGCGCCGAGCGCCAAGCTGTGTTGCGCCAAGAAGCTTTAAGCTTATCCTTTGCTGCAGGCGTGCAGACTATGCATTAAGCAGTGATGCCGATAGGCCTGCGTCAAAAAAGTGGGTCCGTGCCCCAGCTCCCCTCTGTGCGTGCCGAAACGCATAGTTCCCGACGCTCATGCTAGGTAGCGCGTATAAGCAGTTCTCCGCAGTTCTGCAACCATTCCTGTGCTCCGTATTATTCTGGCCGCGGCCTGTACATAGTGTTGTAATATCACTTTTATCACGTCGAGCTCTAGTGCTTGCTAGCACTGGTATACTACCAGACTGGCAGGGACAAGCTAGCTCCTCTGGTGGATCTGTTAAATGTTGCAGCGAGTGACGTTTACTAAGCAGTGCATGCACATGTGGATAGATGTTGATGCCACTTTTTTTCTGCCCATTTGTGGCCAGCCAAAGATGATCCATGTTAGTCTGAACAGCACACCACTTGCCTTTTCTCATCTACAAAATTGTTGGCCCTCCTTAAGCTTGCTGGTTGGAGCACTGTGCTTGCGTTTTGAGGCAGTGCGGCTAGGTGAAGTTGAACTTCCTCTTTCAGATGTATATGTTTCTTTCTTCAGTCAGGTGATTAGAAAAAATTTTTTTTACAGTAAATCTTTATTTTCTAGAGCTGACCAGATAGCATCGTTTTGCTTTGCTCCGTTTCTTTGACGTGCACCAGCTCAAATCTTGAAACATTTTCCTCATTCCAAGTCAACTGCTGTGATACAGCCAGTAATTAGTGTTGGCTTAATGCAGCGATTATTACCTTCGTATTGGCGCCAGTATAACTGCCTAGACAACATCGTTTTCTATTTATGTGTTTTCCAGCAGTGGTCTTCACTTTTTACCTGGAAGCAGCAGCTGTGGTACAGCTGCACATTATTATATGCCTGTTGTTCTGTTGATGAAAGCTTTGGATGATCTGCAGTGCCGGGCGCCATGCAAGCAAGCAGTACTTTTTGCTGTGCACTTTTTCACGTTGCTTGTGTTGGCATCACTGTTTGGCAGTTCCTGTGTAACATGAATTATTTTATGCCAGATTGTGCAAATGCAAGATGCAATAATAAAGGACCCGTCTTTGCTGCAGTGTAGCCATTCACTTCCTGAGGGGACTGCTCAGCTGAAGACATTCAATGCAGCAGTGTTTCTCAAATGGCATTTTTCAAATTTTTTATCATTGGGGGGGGGGGGGGGGGGGGGGGGGTGTAGTCCCAGATTTTGAGAAAATGAGTGCAGAATATACTTCCCATGCACTTGCACAAGGATCTGGTTCTTTAGGTATACAATGCATGACTGAGCAAATTAGGCTTGGCTCCTCTGTCATCATAGACAATGCTTTGTGTTAACGAGTAATTTGACTGTCTGTTGGACTACCTGAGAAATGGACCCATCAAATATCGAGCTCGTTTGGTGTGGTGAGAGGCATGTCGTATGAACACTGGAAGTTAGATTGGCATTTAGTTGCTGCTCAGACTTCCGAGCATCCCGATATCCTCCCTTTATTGTAAAACTATCAATAAATGCATAAAAAAAATAAAAGAATAAATACGAGAGGAAGTCTGCACCAAACCAGAAGTTATCGCAGGCAAAACCAATTGAAAATAAAAGAAAAGCGGCCAACGCCCAAGAGAAAATATAAGAAAAATCTATTAGGGAAGAAGAAAAAAAAAAGCACAAATGACCCCCTTACCATCCTCAATCACCTCTGTCATGAAAGCTGAGTTGCCCAAATTCTTTAGATCATCCCATGTTTGCCGCATGCAATTTGCAATACAGGTAGTCACCGCCCGGTTATGGCCAGTCCCCCTTGTGGGTATGCGCTCTTTTATGACGCAAACAACAACAAAGGTGGTTCGTAGGGCAGAGCTTTAGGCAGAGAGGCCCCAAAAGTATTGATAATTAAGAACGAGAAAAAGAACGGTTAGGTCCAGTGTGCCCAAGAGCTTCAGGTGTTCTCAAAGGTGAGGAGGAGGAGGACCAGGAGGAGGATCTGCAGGAAGGAAGAGGAGAAAAGAAAACGAGAGAAAAAAAACGGGAGATAAATGGGCCTCAGATAGTAGAAGGGATATACAAAAAATGGGGAAAGAGGAAAGTGAATCAAGATAAATAAGAAGAAGGTGGGACAAAAAAAAAGGTGAAGAACCAGTGAAATTCAAAAGTAATTATAGGTAAAAAAAAAAAACGAAATATAACTGGGTCTGGAGTCGGCGCCAGTGGAAGGCCTGGGTTAAGGTTATGGGGGGTGGTGGTGGTGGTGAAAACATTTATTACGGATGAATAGGAGGTATGTTTGGATCAGCCCGTAAGGGACCGATCCGTACAAGCACTAGGTGGAGGTCCCTAGTATGGGACCCCAGTGGCGGTTGCCGCCGCCCGGGCGCGCCCGACTAAGGCTTGTTGGGCCTGTAAGTCGTGGCATCCGAGCAGGGTCGCCTCCCAGCCCTCCCGGGTTGGGTTGGGGATGGGGGGAATAGCGGGGTTGGAGGGGCAGGCCCAAACCATGTGATAGGTGTCAGAGGACACTGCACTACAGTGTGGGCAGCTGCCACTAAAGGAGGGGTCAAAATGTTTTAGTGCTGCCGGGCACAGCAATGTATTGGTGAGAAGGCGGAGAAGGAGCCGCTCATTCGCCTTCTTCAGGCCTTTACATGGACTAGGGTAAAGGCGATGACAATTTTGATAATATGTTGTAATATCTTTGAATGTATAGACCGGATTAAAATCGGGTTCCTGATCGGATGGGGAGGAGAAAACAGCCCGGTGAGAGAGCGCGCGGGCGGCTGCGTCTGCTGCCTCGTTTCCTGCCAACCCCTGATGAGCAGGGGCCCATATGAGGTAACGGTGTGCGGGGTCCGTATCCCGTATGCAATTTTGGTATATTCGATAGGCTAGGAAGGGAGTGCAGCCTTGTTCGACGTTCCGACAGGCCCCTCGCGAGTCGGTGATTATGTATTTTGAATTGGAATGTGAGGCCGCGAGAGCAATCGCGACCTCTTCTGCTTGTGTTGCACTGCGGGCTCTGAAAGTTAGGCCGTTAACTGTGTTGCTGTTGTGAACTACCGCGGCCGTGTACCATCCCCCGTGGTGAGGGCCGGAGGCGTCCACGTAGTAGACACCTGTTTTGTTGCCATAATATCGGGCTAGCGCTTCCGCTCGTGCCAGGCGCCGACCATTATGGTCTTCGTGTGACATGTTTGCTGGAAGAGGCCGCACGTCTCCACAGTTCCGGGATGCGAAACCTGTCTTCCATTGGAGGGGTGTGTTGGATATGGAGTCGAGCAAGAAGGCGGCGACCCGACTCCGTTAGCGACAGGCGCGTGTACTGGTTTGTAAGGTGCGCCTCCCGGAGCTCCCGGAAAGTGTTCACCACCCCAAGAGCCATAAGCCGGCTGTTTGAAGTAGTGATGGGGAGGTCAAGGGCACGTTTAACAATTTTGCGAAGGATGACCTCAAGGGCGTCCTCCTCTTGTTTCCGTAGGTGGAGATAAGGGGGGAGCCGGCGGTGTGTAAACGCGCCGGGTATCTCGGCAGTAGGTAAGAATATCTGAACGTAAAAGCAGGCACTCCTGGGATGGAGGAGAAGGTCCAACAAGTGAGACCTCGGGCGAAGGAGTGGACCTCCTCGTTGCCCGGGCGGCCTGCGTGTGCGGGGGTCCAGATAAGGGTTACGGGATGGTTTGGGTGCCAGAAGCGTAGAAGCCGAGCCACGGTGCGGGATATCGGGCCTTTGGCGAAATTGGTTAGGGCGGATTTTGAGTCGCAGAGAATTTTGGTGGACCCCGCCACGGTGGCTCAGTGGTTAGGGCGCTCGACTACTGATCCGGAGTTCCCGGGTTCGAACCCGACCGCGGCGGCTGCGTTTTTATGGAGAAAAATTAAACGGTAAGGCGCCCGTGTGCTGTGCGATGTCAGTGCACGTTAAAGATCCCCAAGTGGTCGAAATTATTCCGGAGCCCTCCACTACGGCACCTCTCCTTTCTCCTTTCACTCCCTCCTTTACCCTTCCCTTACGGCGCGGTTCAGGTGTCCAACGATATATGAGAGATACTGCGCCATTTCCTTTCCCCTCAAAACCAATCATTTTATTTAATTTTGGTGGCAGAGGTGGAGAATCATGAGAGCGACAGAGGTGGAGATGACAGCGAGTGCAATTTCTCTGCAATTTCCGATGAGTCTGTGGTGACGGATCCTGATGCAATTAATCGGGCCTGATTATTAGCGACGGCGAGAACCATGCGGGAGCCCGACGAGTACGCTGCCGCGTTCACGTAGGCTACCTCCGAACTGTTGCCGTAGGGTCTGTGTAGGGCTTTGGCGCGGGCTGCCCTGTGTTAAATCGGTTTTTGAGGAACAGAAATGGCGCAGTAATTGTCTCACATCTTGGTGGACAGCCGAACCGCGCCGTAAGAGAAGAGAGGAAGGTGGGAGTGAAAGAAGAAAGAGAAAAATAGGTGCCACGGCTCCGAAATAATTTCGACCACCTGGGGATCTTCAACGTGCACTGACATCGCACAGCACGGGCGCCTTTTTTGGCGCTGATATCGAAACGCGGGTAGGGTGCCTCGATGCGCGCGCCCTCTCCGCCGCACGGAGCGGCGGAGAGGGCGCGCGCATCGAGCGGCGGAGAGGGCGCGCGCATCGAGGCACCCTAAACGCGGGCGTCGCGGCCGGGTTTCGATACCTCTTTCTTCATTTCTTCTTTCACTTTCTTACGGCGCGGTTCAGGTGTCCGCCGATATGTGAGACAGATACTGCGCCATTTCCTTTCCCCAAAAACCAATTATCCATTTTTTTTTTTAGCGCCGGTTAGGGTGCTTCGAACGTGTCCCTTGCGCGGCGGCGTGGGGGAGCGTGCGCGCATCGAGGCCGTTAGCTTTGTAGCCTCGATGCAGCGTTTTTTTTTTTTCAGGTGGTGAAAAACTTTTATTGACATGAAGGCCTAAAATAAGGAAAATTACGCACCAGCATTGCGGGCGGCCTTCAGGCTGCCGGTTGTGGCGTCCAGACTGTGCCTTGTCGCGATGTCCTCTGTCCAGGTCATCAGCGAAAGTTGGAGATCCGGCGGCTACAGGTGCTGGACAAAGCAGCCTCCCACTGCTGCGGACTGTTCAGGTGTCGAGAGGCAGGGGGCAATTGTGCCGGGGCAGGAGAATAAGATATGAGCGTACGTAGTCGGCTTTTGAGCTTCACTTCACTTTATTACCTTAAAGGCCCCAGGGATTGGGGGTGTTACATAAGGGGTGGGTTACATGTATAAAACATATTTAATAAACAAAGAAAACACGTAAGGTACATAAATTATTCGCTGTTAAATATAGTCTCTAAACAATTCACAAATGCTGTTGGACAGGTGATTGCGGCGATGCCGTGTGGAAGGCTGTTCCAGTCCGTGGCTGAACGTGGAAAGAATGACGATGCAAATGTAGTAGTGCGCTTTTTGACTGGGGTACGAGACTGGGCAACTTGAAGGGGATGACCAATGCGGGGGGAAATGCGTGCCGGCGGATTGATGTAGGGCGGATGAAGAAGTGAGCTGTAATAAAATTTATGAAACAAGCACATACTAGTGATACGACGTCTACAAGCTAGAGATGTTAAGCCTGCCTCTGCTTTTAATGACGATATTCTAACATTATATGAATAGCACGATTATATGAATCTTGTGGCTCGACTTAATATGTACTGATTCTAGGAAATTTGTTAGATAATTTTGGTTAGGACTCCAAATAGCAGAGGCGTATTCTAATTTAGAACGGGCAAGTGATTTGTAGGCAAGTAATTTTATGTTTTGTGGCGCATGGCGTAGATGTCGTTTTAAGAATCCAAGGCTTCTGTTAGCGGATGATATGAGTTTTGTCACATGCGCGTTCCAGGTTAGATCATTGGACAATGTTACGCCGAGGTATTTATAAGTCTGAGTTAATTCTACCGTGACGTGCGAGATTTTATACGAGAAGAGGAGAGGATTACGTTTTCGGTTAAATGACACGAGTTTACATTTATTGGGGCTTAATTCCATGAGCCATTGTTTACACCAGTCCTGTATGCTGATTAAGTCATTCTGGAGGGCGAACTGATCAGAAGCGTTATTGATTGTGAGATAGATGACACAGCCATCGGCAAAAATACGGACGTTGTCACATAAGCTGTCACATAAGCGGCAAACCGGCGATTACGTTCCGGGGTTGCAAGACGTGCTGGAGTAAGAAAGGTGTGGGCGTTAAGGTGGCTTTTCAGGAGGTGAGATGACTTTGGGGCATGGGCTCATTTAGCCACATCAAAATATTTGTAGAAATAGGCGTTTTCGCGTCTTTGACACATGAGAGCGTCAATTACAGCTTCCAGACACTGAAGTTTATTACAGCTTTCTCGCAATTGTAGGGGTCCTCGCAATCCTTGCTCCCCAAAATGATCGACCAGTTGCGGTCGCCACTGTGTAAAGGAACGCGGCATCGAGACAGCGCAATGTAGGGCATCCTAACGATATAGGCGCTGTCTTTGAAGCGAGAACAGGGCATCTCGAGCGCGAGGCTACACAAATATATCTGTATATCTAACCATGATGATGGCACGTGCAGTCGGTGGCAAATCTAAAAAAAAAAAAACAAGCAGTCGAGCATATATTGCTGGAATGGGGCAGTATCTATCCAGATGTCGACGCAGGCACCATTAATAAGGGGCTTTTTTTTTCACCTACACTGGCTACAGAAGTGTAGCCAGTGGTCTTACAGAGAACGCAGGCAAGGCGAATGCATCTGCGGTAGGCTTTAGTATGAAAGATTGGCTGATTGCTGGCTTAAAAACAGGGCAGTAACTCAAAATACATGTACAGGTTTCAACATCAGTAGAGAGCAAATATCACTGGAATTTCTATTCAAAATGGGAGATTTTATGGACAGCACTTCAGCTTTGGCAGATCGGTCAGCGAAATATATTAAAAAAATCTAAGGACGATTACGATACTCTCTAATCTGAAATTTGATCGCGGCTCTGTCTGCTTCGGCGGCGCGAACGGCAGAGTGAGACCCCCCCCCCCCCCCCCACCTCCAGAATTAGGGCACATCCTGCTTCCAGACAACTGGGAATGGGAGACCCTGCTGCGGAGGTGGGACCCGAACATACAAGATATCCTCAAGCGTGCCTACGAGGTATAGTAGGCCTAACCTTCTGGCCATCCTGTAGGGCAATGTAACCCGACCCTGTATAACTATCCGGTCAAATAAAGGTTTCTTCTCTGTCTCGACTGCGTCACCGCTAACTCATGGGTCCTCCCGGAGGCGGAGAAGATCTTAAGCTTCGGCAGCGCGAACGGCAGGTTCCCCTCGGCGAAGTTGCTGAGCCTCTGCTTGGGCAGCTTGTTTTGCAGCAGCAGCAGACGAAGCATTTTACCGGTCAGCGACGCTTAATCTTCAGGAAGAACTGGCTGAGATGTGCGATGTAGGTGCACGTTAAAGAACCCCGGGTGGTTGAAATTTTAAGAGCCCTTTACTACGGCGTCCCTCATAGCTTCAGTCCCTTTGGGGCGCTAAACCCCCATAAACCAAAGCCATACCTCTGTAATTAACCCTGTTATTTGGCAACGTCGGCCACCTTATTTACGCAAACTACTCATTCGCCCACCTAACTCAAAGCCGCGTTCTGCTACGCTTGCCTTCTCTTGGTATCCAGTCCATTGCCCTTAACGACCATCGGTTATCTAGGCTTCGCGTTACATCCCCTGCCCAAGCCAATTCATTCCTTTCGATTTAGACTATAGATGTCATCAGGCCGTGCTTAACCCCTGACCCACCGTGCCCTCTTCCTGTTCCTTTCCGTAGCACGCTATACTTTGTCCTGAATTTAAGTGGAACACTTAAATGAATTAATCGAGTTTCGCTCGATCTATACTATATTTTCTTATGTCGGCTACCTTGCGCTTATTAACTTCGATAGCTCTGCCAGTTCTATTCTGTCCGTCGGGTTAGACGCTTTCATGCTCTAAGTTTCCTAATCAGATTTTTCGTTTCCCGAGATCTTGCCAGTGTCCCGTCGAGCCATTCTACCGCTTACTTCTAACGCGCACTTCGTAATGATAGGTGCGAGATTATCGTCCATTGTACATTAAGATCACCTTCCTCATTTAGAGCCGAGCACCTGTTCTGCAGCGATATCCTTAATTCTACTTTCCCTCTTACCGCTAACATTAATGGACATTTCAACAGATAAAACTGGCGTCAAATCAGACAGCACACAGCAAGAAAGACTGGACAAGCGCAACTTGCAACTGATTATTGACAGCGTGAGCAAGTGAATATAGGTAGGAATATTAAGAGGGTAAGGAGGACCCTGTCCAGTCTGCGTCTGTCCAGTCTTTTTTGCTTTGTGTTGTGTGATTTGGCGCGTTTTTTTTTTCTGTTGACATGCACCAGCTAGCACCCCAATGTGTTTTTTAATGGGCTTCCGCTTCACTAATTTCTTCCGTTCCCTCTTCACGTCTAAGCCAATTCGAGACCTTACGATTCTGTGGTCGCTACAACACACCTTTCCGACGACCTCCGCATCCTGCACGATACCAGGGTGAGCGCATAGCATGGTGCACTTCATTTTTAGTCTCACCTTTGGGGCTCTTCCATGTCCACTTCTTTCGTCTCCGGAAGAATAATCAAACATTTCTCTTCTGGGCAAAACACTACGAAATAGAAAGTCGCTGGCCTTTGGAAAGACGCTCTTTTTGGACATACATCTTCTGGATGTCGGAGTTGTGGAATAGATTTGCTACGAAGATGAGAGAGCATCTTACCTTTGTGGATGCAGCGCCAGGAAGGACTGAGAAGCGCGACGGTTGCGTCAACCACAATGCGCTCAAGCCGGCTGGCGCCGGCGAGCACACAATGGGGACAAAAAGCTCATACGAGGCTGCGGTGCAAATCATTTATTGGGAGTTGCTAGGAGAGAGACCGCGCTAGAAGGCACATGACACTTTTTTTGTTCCAGAATCAGGTATCGTGAGGAGAAGATGGAGTACATTTTTTGACGAACATGCTGAGCGCCGTAGCGAAGGGGATGTAGTAGTGGTAGTAGTAAAAAAAACGTGTCAGTAAAAAAGAATTAGGGGCATAGAGTTTGGGGGAGAGAGGGGGGGGGGGGGGCGGGGGCGGGAGCGGGAGGTGGTCGGTTTTACTTAGCCCAGGATCCCGTTGGCCTCCACCTTGGCTTTCGTCACCAGCATGAGCTGTCTGCCTGGGTCGGAGTCGGTCAGGAGGGCCTCCCACTGCTCTAGACTAGGGCTATTAATATTGGGTAATAAAGGGCTCTTTTCGCAGCCCAAGAATGCGCGGTCATCGCGTCCACTCTTTCATGTATCTATTTGCAATTGTGTGAGTGAAGTGGCCTGTTCTCTTCAGAGGTTTTCTGCCAGCGAAGAGTTCTTTTTACGCGCTCTCAACAACGTCTTCATTGCCTCCCCGTAAGGTAGTAGCATACTGAATGGTTTGACCGGCAAACTCTCCCTTCGGTTCGTAAACCCTCGAACAAAGGGTGTCTATAATGTGACATTTTCCTCAACTCCAAAGTGTCGAGGACCTAAATGGTGTGTTGAATGTTTGTGTTAGTTTTGTGTGTTTTTTGTTTGGAGAGGATCCTCGCAGCTTTGCAGCCGATCCTTCTGTCTCTCTAGGCCCTCGTCGCAGCCTGAGAATCCGTCGATACACAGCAGCTCAGTACCCGACGGTTGGCCTCCATCAGAGCCAGGGCTATGGCCACTTCTTCCGCTGCCTGTGTGGTCTCGATTCTGACGCACGGGTGATTGTCTTTCTTGTGACGTCCTACCACCTTCAAGTCTTCCTCCGTTCTGTACACGAACGCGTCCACATACAAAACCAGCTGTTTCTTGAGGAACTCCGACGATCTTGCCACACTTCTTCCCTCGTGGTTTTCTTCGGGTCTGTTTCTGTGCACTGGTTTTGCCTCGAAAATGCTCCTCGTTTTGCTGTCAATGTCTATCTTGTCTTCGACCCAGTCTTCCGCCTGGTGCTCCAGCTCTACCAGTGGTGCTCTACCAGCGGTCGTTCTTTTCAGTCTTTCCAGCTTAAATCTGAGCGTGCATGGTCTCGCTGTGATCCTCATACGTGCCGTACGCCTCCATGTGCATCAGCTTCTCGGTCGAGGCCCAGTTGATCACTCCTAAGGCTTGCTTATGCGCCTCTCTGACGCATGTTTCCATATTCGTTTCCCCTTTGTTGGGTGTTATGTAGTAAGGAAGCGCGTACATAATCCTCGGTATGATCAGAGCCGAAGTGATTCGCAACGACTCCCGCTCATTCACCCTTTTCTCTTTTTCGTATCCCTGCTGCGCGTCCTGCATATCTAACGTGGCAGTTTGGGCATGTTGGCATCGCATGGCAGGATAGAACAGAGCCCACAGGACGAGGACACGAGGAGGGAAACGACCCTGTCCCCGCGGTTCGTTGGCGAGAATAGCGCTTTGGCCGATGTTGTAAAATGCCCCTTTCAGTTCCACGATGAAGATTGCGCCTTTTTGAGTTCGTTATTTTCCTTAGTACAGTGTCCCTTAATTGGAGCATAACGTCTTGCATGGAGAGCAGCGTTCTGAACCAGAACACAGTGTCCGGAAACAGACCGTTGTCATCAGTGTATTTGCTCAGCCGAGTACTGATCACTTTCTCGTAGCTTTCCGAGACACGAGGTTATGAGATGGGCCTGAGATTTTCTAAGCTCGGCGTCTTCCCTGGTGTAGCTAGCACCACAATCTCGGCATATTTCTACTACGATGGGAACGTGCCCTTTTCCAAGTACTCGTTTATTAGTCTAGTCACGCTCTCTATCTGGTCGTCACTGAGGTTTCTGATCATGGAATTTGTCACTTGATCTTTGCTCAGTGCTGCATTCCTCGCGAACGACTTGACAGCCATGTATACCTCCAGTTATCGGTTCATCCAGCTTAGAGTTCCTTGACCCTGGGTGCAGGACGCAAGGCGCAGGACGGCACCTGCGCGTTCCCAACGTACTTGGACGAAATGCTGTAATCTGGACGTTCGTTCAGTTGTGTGTTACACGCTCTAACGTCTTGCTGTTTCCCTCTTCGTTTCCTCAAGTCTATGAGGGGCTTGAACAGCGCGCATGTTTTGGCGCTTCCCAGGTTCCCATTTAGTCCATCGCAAATTTGGTTCGAATTATCCTCAAGTTTGCGGCGCGGTCTATCTCCTTGTTGATTTGAGCTATTCCGATTCTCGGCTTCCTGTAGTGTTTTTGCTTCTTCCATCTTTTGGTCATCTTTTGGTTTTGGCCATCCATCTTTTGGTTTTCCTCTACGAGCCTCCCATAGATGTAGAAAACACTTCTTCACCAGTGGAAACTCGTCCTTACCTCTGGTTACTTTTTTTGTGTTGTCCCCGTGGATCTCCCGTCTACGTTTGGTTCACTTTTCGGAAAATTTTCTGAATCTGACTGTCGCCTTTCTCTGCATTCTGCTAAACCTTGTGGGCGTTATTTGCGTGCGAATCGCGTAATGGTCTCTTCGGAGGTTTTCCACAGTGTCGTACCACTCGTATTTTGCGATATTTCTTATGAAGATCGAATTAGGGCTAGTGTGTCTTGACGCGCTGTTTCCCCCCTTTAAGGGGGTATCTGATATCGGTGATGATCTCCAGCCCTTGTCTGTCTGCTCCGTCTAAGATCGTTTTTTCTTTCTTCGTACCGAGCTTGTAACCTCGCTCCTTGTGCGGAGCACTGAAGTCTCGTACAATCACGAGGCAGTTGTCTTTTGCCAGGCCGACAACCGCTCTAATGATTTCGCTAAATTGCCTTTTTCCGCGGTGGTGAATAAGTACGAATACGCTATTCTACCCGCGTTTCTTAGGTACCACGTTCATTAAAACGCGTTCTATGTCTTCTTCCGCCGTATATGCTTGTGCGTATAGTGACCCCCTTCTGACATACGATGGCCCCTTTTTGAAATCTGTCGCCTGCTACAGTGTCGTCTTCGGCGAAGTGTTTCCTGCAGCGCTGTTATCATGAATGGGTGTTTATGCTGCAGTACGTGTATATTAAAATCGGTCATCACCCTAAATCCCCTGCAATTCTATTGCCACATTGTAAGTTCATTTGTATTATCCATGCTGAGATTGTATTCTCCTGTGCCAAGTTCTGCGTGGTTAAGATCTTCGCAATTCAACTAAGGGTGGCCGGTTCGGGTCTGTCTTCTCTTTTCTGAACAGTTCTTCCGTTCTCAGACCTGCCATGTTCAACCTCCTCATGATCAGTTGTAGAGCCGTCATCACCGTGTTCTGCAGCTCCTGTATCTTGATGTAGCGGTTGCTGAGTACCTCTACCTTCCGTAACCTGTGGTGGTATGGCTACTTGCATCTGCGTTTTTGGTCTTCCTGTGGGATATTCTACCCTGTGTGCTTCTTTCAGCGCTGTAATGTGTCCATTTCATCTCTTTCTAGGCCGCGTGCCGTTGCACTGTTTCACTTCCATCATGCAAAACAAACCCGTCCAACAATATCGTGCTTTCGAGCTTCTCCTGAGTTTGATCGAAGCTATTGTTTGCTTCCCTTTGTTTCGTTTCTATAAACTAGAGTCGTTCGTTCTCCCGAGTTAACCTGTTCGTCTTTTCTAGGGCTTAGAATCTAGCCTGTATGGAATAGTCTAGAGCAGTGCGACAGACGGGAGACTCGCTCCTAGACCGACTCACCTTCTTGGGCTTCTTTTTGGTCGCGGAAGTGTCGGGAGTGTTCCCTTGGCTCCAGGCGTTCCCCCACCGTGCCCGGCGTATAGCTCGCACGTGGTAGACCCGGAAAGTTGGCTTCCTTGAAGAGCGTCGTTCGGCATGTACATGCTGTTGTCCCTGTTCCCGAGACTTGGATCACTGAAATGTCTTCTTTCCTCTTGTTTCGGCTTCTTCGCTGTTTATCCACAGCGGCCTCCCGTGGTAATAGCTGTCTTGTTATAGTTGCTTTGGTGTCTTCTTTTCTTGCCTTGTTGATATTGCTGACCCTATTGAGACGTCTGTTGCATCCTATTTCGCCTGTGCAGTGAGCTTCACCGCACCATTCGCACCTGGGATCGCAGCCTTCGAGATTCTAGACCTTCCAACGTTTGTGCGCCGGGTACTGTGGAATGGGCTGTAGTTCCAGGCAGACGTCTTGCCGGTGTCCCTGCAGAGGCACCTGAAGCACACCTGCTTTGTTGGCTGGTAACGGTACACTCTGTACAGTACTCCACCGCTGCCTCGGTCCGTCGAATGCGATGAGTGCCGACTCCGATTTCCCGAGCATTCTTGCGTAGACCGCGCGCACTCCCGGCGTTGCTATTTGGACGCGGTTCAATAAATTGTCTTGCGGGGTGCTGGTAATGACTACGTGTACCACTCCTAGGCCGTCAAGCTACAGGCATTGAAAGCGATTTGTCTCCGAGGCACAGCTTCCTCTCCTTTTTTAGTGCTTCCGCCTTTGCTCCACCCGGTCCGGACTATTATTATGTTTGAGATAAATTTTACCGCGACGAGCGTGTCGCCGTTGTACGTCATTACTTCACCAGGGATAGTATGTAGTCGCTGGGCTCGAAATATCCCGCTCTAAAGCCGTGGCTCGTCAGTCGGAATTCGATTTTGTGTTACCCCTTCGACAGCTGCACAACATCTCACCTACTAGCGAGGCTCTTCTATTATAATTTGTTTGTAGCGGAAGCCGGTGTCGTCCAGGGGAGCGTGGCATTCGATCTCGGTGTCGCAATTCTCCGCTGCTGCTGTTCGCTCGTTCTCGCTGGAGATTTGTTTGCCTAGCAGGGTGTGTCCACTTGGCCGGTGGCTTTCCTGTCCTACCGGACTTTATGCTCCACCTTCAACACTTGTCACGGAGTCTCGACCATCGGATAAACCCTTTTGTGTTCTTGAGGTCCCCTCCACATAGCTCCAGCATTCTTCGTGTTTGCAAGCTCCATGGCTTGGGGCTGCTCCGTATCCGGGGTCGTGGTGTGTGCTGCCGATGGTGCAGATGCCATGCCGTCGTGCACGAAATACGTCCAAATGGGTGTAGTGCGGTAAAGCCAGCGCACCTGCAGACACAACGGGCGATATAAACAAAATGGCACAAACATGGAATTGGCGCACCCACTCTGACAGCATCCAACCAACGCTGCTAGGCCCAGAATATTTATTTAGCCGAAAAACACTAAAGAAGAATCTCTGGGCATTTATCCTTGCGGAAAGCCGAATTTATTCTTTAGCAGGCGTGCGTGGTCGACAAGTGACTGGGCATTTAACGTGATGCTAAGGGTAGGGGTACGACGGAATGCGTGCGCATGTGTGACGGAATGTGTGTGCACGTGAGTGCGTGTGGAGGAGTGGTGGTGATGGGCCTCTGGCCTAGGGTGGGTGTTAAGATACATAAGTACAGCACATGTTGCACCTTAGCTTGACCTTTCGGTTTAGTGCGGTCGCTGTTAAGGCTCACATTACAGGGCTGTAGGGGCATGCGCGTACGACGATGATACGACCTCACAGAACGACACCTACACCCTATCGCTGTAAAATGTAAATTCTAAGACATGGAAGTAAAAGTCCCCTGCAGCAGGCCTACTCCGCAATAAAATAAATATCAGACAATGAAATAAAGCAATAGGTCAAAAGTAACATTTAGATGAGCAAAACAAAAGTGAGAGATAATGTGTGAAAAAACGCACTCAAGGACGCGAAAGTTGAGGTTTCGATCCTGAAGAGCCAGCTTCAAGGGGGAGACAGCCTCAAGGAGACGAAGGCGCGGCAGCAGTCTGCAAAGAAAGAAAATAAAAAAAAAACAATAAAGCAAGCAAGACTAACAAAATTGAACAACAGAGTGAAAACTAATGAAAATATGAAAGGCGTAAAAGTGTCACAAAGGCGGTTGAAAACATTTTACACAAGGCAGAATTCATGAAACATTCATGGCAAACAGAACAGAGGATGAGTCCTATCAATAGCTAATCATCATTATCATCAGCCTCGCTACGCCCACTGCAGTGCAAGGGCCTCTCCCATGTGTCTCCAATTAACCCTGTTTTTTGCGCGCATACGGTGGGCGCAGCTGGCAATCTTAATCTCATCCGCCCACCTAACTTTCTGCCGCCCCCTGCTATACGCTTGCCTTCTCTTGGAATCGCTACCCTTAAGGACCAGCGGTGGTGTTGCCTTCGTATCACATGCCCTGCCCAAGCACGTTTCTTCCTCTTGATTTCGACTAGGATATAATTAACCCGAGTTTTTTCCCTCACCCACTATGCCCATTTGCGGTCTCTTAACGTTACACCTATCATTTCTGTTTCCATAGCTCACTGCATTGTCCTTAACTTAAGCCGAACCCCCTTTCGTTAGCCTCCGCGTTTCTGCCCCGTAGGTGAGTTCCGGTAAGATACAGCTAACCAGTTCGGCCTAACGCAGAAAAGCAAAGTCCAAAAGCTGTTTGCTCACTCGAGGCAGACACATCAAGTCCTCGACGCGCAGCCTGGCGTCGTTGATGGCGGCAGCTCCATACGCCACGTCAGCAGAAGCTCCGAGCTGGCACACTGGAGCCCTCGCAGCGGCAACGACGGTCTGGGAGCAGCAGGTCACTGCGCTAACGCACCAGACGCGCAGACTGGGGGCCCTCGTGTCGACGGAAAGGAGCAGCGTATACCGTCGGTGTCCAGGCGGTGGGAAGGAGACAACGAAGCTAGCTTGCCGCGTTGCACTGCCGACGATTGGAATGTTGCGCCTAGTCAATGCACATTGTCTGCTGCTGCTGTTGTTGTTCGCTCGTTTTCGATGGACATTTGTTTGCCTCGCAAGGTGTGTTCTCCTGAGCGGTGGTTTTCCTGTCCTACTGGACTTTGCACTCCACTTTCAACACTTGTCACAGAGTCTCGACCATCGGGTAAACCCTTGTCTGTCCTTGCGGTCCCCTCCATAGCCCCAGTACCGTTGGTGTTTGCAAGCGCTTGGGGCTGCTCCGTACCCGGGGTCGTGGCGTGTACTGCCGATGGTGCAGCTGCCATGCCACGGTGCACGAAATAACACAGTCCAAATAGGTGTAGTGCGATAAAGCCAGCGCACCTGCAGATATAACGGGAGATATAAACAAAATGATGCAAACATGGAATTCGCGCGCCCACTCTGAAAGCATCCAACCAACGCTGCTAGGCCCAGAATATTTATTCGGCCGCAAAACACCGAAAAAGAATGCCTGGACGTTTACCCTAATTGTGGCAAGGCGAATTTGATCTTTAGCTGTCCTGTGTAGTCGACAAGTGACTGGACACTTAACGTGATGCTAAGGGTAGCGGTACGGCGAAGTGTGGGCGCGTATGTGACGGAATGTGTATGCGTGTGCGTGCGTGTGGAGGAGTGGTGGTGATAGGCGTCTAGCCTAGGGTGAATGTTTTAAGGTACATAAGTACAGTACATGTTGCACCTCAGCTTGACCTTTCGGTTTAGTGCGGTGGCTGTGAAGGCTCACGTTACAGGGCTTCAGGGGCGTGTGCGTACGTCGACGACACGACCTCACAGAACGACACCCTATACCTTGTAATTATAATTATATCATGTAAATATAAATATACCCTGTATATATAATATACCCTGTAATTATAATATACCCTGTAAAATATAAGACACGGAAGTAAAAGTACCCTGCAGCAGGCCTGCTCCACAATAAAATAAATATCCGATAATGAAATGGAGCAATAGGTCAAAAGTAATTTTTAGATGAGCAAAACAAAAGTGAGAGATAAGGTGTGAAAAAACGCACTCGAACGCGAAAGTTGAGGCCTCGATCCTGACGAGCCAGCTTCAAGGGGGAGACAGCCTCAAGGAGACGAAGGCGCGGCAGCAGACTGCAAAAAACAAACAAACAAACAAACAATAAAAAGAATAAAGCAAAATTAACAAAATTGAACAACAGAGTGAAAACTAATGAATACATGGAAGGCGTAAAAGTGTCACAAAGGCGGTTGAAAACATTTTACACAAGGCAGAATTCATGACACATTCATGGCAAACAGAATAGAGGATGAGTCCTATCAATAGCTAATCATCATTATCATCAGCCTCGCTACGCCCACTGCAGTGCAAGGGCCTCTCCCATGTGTCTCCAATTAACCCTGTTGTTCGCGGGCATACGGTGGGCGCAGCTGGCAATCTTCTTAATCTCATCCGCCCCCCTAACCTTCTGACGCCCCCTGCTACGCTTGCCTTCTCGGAATCCATTCCATTACCCTTAAGGGCCAGCGGTTATCTTGCCTTCGCATTACATGGCTTGCCGAAGCCCATTTCTGCCTCTTGATTTCGACTAGGATGTCATTAACCCGCGTTTGTTCCCGCACCCACTCTGCCCTCTTCCGGTCTCTTAACGTTACACCTATCATTTTTCTTTCCATAGCTCGCTGCATTGTCCTTAACTTAGCTGAACCCCTTTCGTTAGCCTCCGCGTTTCTGCCCCGCAGGTGAGTACTGGTAAGGTACAGCTAACCAGTTTGGCCTAACGCAGAAAAGCAAAGTCCAAAAGCTGTTTGCTCACTCGAGGCAGACACATCAAGTCCTCGACGCGCAGCCTGGCGTCGTTGATGGCGGCAGCTCCATACGCCACGTCGGCAGAAGCTCCGAGCTGGAACACTGGAGCGCTCGCACGCCGGTACGACGGCCCAGGAGCAGCAGGCCACCGCGTTGACGCACCAGGCGCGCTGACTGGGGGCCCTCGTGTTGGCGGGGAGGAGCAGCGTAGAGACCGTCGGTGTGTCCAGCCGGTGGGAAGCAGACGACGAAGCTCGCTTGCCGCGTTGCACTGACGACGATTAATTAGAACGTTGTGCACATGTGCCAAGTCGATGTGTCACGTTGGGTTTGTTGGTTGGCCTCAAATAAAGATGGCACATGCCCACTAGGGAGGAGTGGCCAAGACACTGGCAGTGACACAGGCGGACAGATTGGACGACGGAACGACAGGGGTTCTGTTAAACGGGAGATCAAAGACGGGACAATGGATTTATGTACATATTCGTATACAACGCATGTAATGTTTCAATTTTGCACTGACAAAGCGAGAAGGAAAAGAAAATCCAGAATTGGAGTCGCTGCGTCTGTAGAAGGAAATTTGGCAGCAGAGCGTATACTCCTGTTTCGTGCAAGCAAAGAAGCACCAATGAAAAGAACAACCACAGCGGACACAGGCAGACATAACTGCTGAAACAGAATTTGTAATGGGCACCTCCTCAAAGAAGAGAACTGGTGGCAGAACAGCAGGAAGTGATCTATTGTCTCAAGTTCGGCACAAAAAGGGCACAGTGGGGAAACCACCAGACCAGACCTGTGAAGGTAGAAATTCAGCAGAGGAACCCAGCAACGCAAACGAGTGAAAGATCTCCAGTCTTTGCTACTCCAAGGATGCAGAAGATGCTGATATTTGGCAGAAGATGTAAGAGCCGAGGCACCAAATGCTTGAAATATTGTGTAGCTCCGAAACCTTACTGCAGGTGTATATGCACAGGTTGGTAGGACAGCAATAATGAGGCCGCACAGAGAGGCCCTATAGCTAAAGAATCTGCAACCCCTGTTAAGTGAAAGCCCATGTACCCCGGTACTCAAAGCAACCTTACCAAATTTAGATGGAGCGGGATCAGGAACTTAAAGAGGCGTAATGTCCGACACTCAGTGGGTGAGGATAATGAACAGGAAATGGAGTCTATCACAACCATGACTTGGGAAACGGTCGTGTCCAATTTACGTAAGGCTAAGATTACTGCTAATAATTCGGTCATGTAAACTGGAGTGAAGTCAGGAAGACGGACAGAAAAGGACCAACCCAGTGAAGACGAAAAAATGCCCAAGCCTGCCTTTTCGCGATCCTAAAAGCCATCGGTAGCAACAAGAATGTCAGAAGGAAAGGACCTGAGGCGGTCCTGCAACAAACCGTGAAGGAGAGGAAATGGCTGAAGCTTTGCATTCTATGTGAAAATGTCATCAAATGCAATCTGGACAGAAGGAGAGATGTTATACATTAGGCGGACATCTGTTAAATGAATGTTTAAGGGATCAAGGAGAGACTGCACGAAACATATCTGCGGAGTATGCAAATGAGACCAGGCGGCGTTAAAAAAAAGCCTGCAGGTTAACTAAGAAATACTATATATACTGGAGGCGTGAAGAGGTGAGTCGCAAATGTCGGGATTTTGCTTTACAATCATTGAGTCGTTTTTCTCTTAGCTCATTCCTCAAGTAGCCTTGGTTTCTTTTTCCAGTCTTTCCTATTTCATCCGACCTTGTGCACTAACTCACGACACAAAGAAGCACAATGACCATCTCTATGCACTTCAGTAAAAAACAATTGCTAAATTGCGAATGTAATAGCGAAACGCGGAATAAGACAGACAGGGAAAGAAGATGCGAAGCGTACAAATAGAGACAAGTATTTTAAAGAAGGGATAACCTTGCACACAGCAAAAGAGCCGGACTGGCGTCCACCTTGCCTGGTCAAGAGGCCCCCTTGAAAGTATGCAAAGGTAGCCAATTAGCAAATACAGGTGATCACGAATGACTCGACCAATGCAAAGGCTCGTTTGTTTCTGAATTGCAGGTACCAGTAACACAATTTTCAATAAATGACTGAGAATGAGCCATTTGGACCAAATCGATGAGCAGTTTTTAAGGTAACGACAAACATCTGGGCATTTGACCATATGCGCACAAACTACTATGAAAGGCAAAATCTAGAAAATAAAAAGGGAACTTCCTTTAACCCGTAAGAATGCTAACAACAGGTTTGCTGGGAGGAAAGTATTTGCAGATATCAGAAATATTATGTGGACAAAAACAATGCTTGGTGTGTGAATTATGCACACATAACTGACTGCAATGCAGGTGCAATGCAGGTGCAATACATGTAAGTCTTCTACAAATTTTGTGAGGTGTAAAGTTCTAAAGTGTGTGCCCATAAATAAATGCAATATGTGCAGCTGAATTGGGCTAAATTAGTGTAAACATAGTTAAATAGGTAGCAAGATGAGTAAGTAATAAGATGGCAGTCTGGGCATGTTAACTAAGGTGGCAGTCTTGACATGTTGGTGAATGATGATGAAAATGTACAGTGCAATGAAAGACGACGACACGAGGAAGACATATGCGAGGAAGACACTAAGCAAGAGACAGAAAGCAGCACGAAACAACTAATTTATATTTGAATGAAGGGTGAACAGTACAAGCGTTATGTGGGCCCTTAACTGTTGCAGACTCATAACGCAGATTTGCACTCTTAGATAAAGCTCTCATGGAGTGAGACGCCACCATACGCGAGGCAAGTAGGGAATATCCGACATGGTGCACGGATGCCGGACAAGGACGGAGATTCGAGTTCGTACTTAAAGAGCGAGCTCCGAGAACCCGAGCCGGCGCATCTGCAAAGACAAGTTGAAAGAACGGCTGTCGTGCGCATGCTATAGAGGCCTCTGACGGACATCTTGTACACTTCCTGAACTGCTGGGAGTGAAAGTCACGCACGCCATGCGAGCTTCGACTCACCACCACATTGCTGGTGTCGAGGCATTGATGGTGTCATGGGGAAACTGAGGGCGGCGTTTTCGTCTGGATCCATGTCACTTTAGACACCGTAGTGGAGGGCTGGGGTTGCGATGGTACTGCACAGAACATGGGCGTTTTTGTATTTCGCCTCCATCTAAATACGGGCGCCTTGGGACCAGGTGCGGAACGTCAAAAGCACTAAGCCACCCCGGCATGTTTTTCTCGTTCCCGTAAATCACAGTCCTTATAGAAAACACAGAAAACTTACAGTTGAAGTTCACGGAAGTACAGGCGGCATCATACGCGAGGCAAGAAGGGAACATCTTGCGTGGTGCATGGATGCCGAGCCAAGACCAGAGATCCGAGCTTGCACTTGCCGAGTCGGCTCCGTGCTTTCCGTGTGCAAGGGAGACCCAAATATAAGTGGGCATGCCTGCAAAGATGAAAGAGAAGCTTCACCAAAGGCAACCGTGGATGTCGAACATTCGGAGGGTCACGCTGCACACTGGCTGTACAGTCGAGAGCAAATGTGGCGTATACCACGTTAACTTCGAAAGCTGCATCCTCCGCCCCATTACATCGACACCAATTGGTGTCGATACAGTCTTACGGGGGTGCCTGTCTCATCTGCAGCCATGCTAGTTTTCTCGTTTCAATAAGTCGCGGTCCTGCTTATCGAAAACGCAGAAAACCTTACGATGCGATGCAGTGCAGTCGAAGCTTTCGACAGTACAGCGTTTCCGGCAGGAGGCAGCAGCATGTGCAAGGCGAGAAGGGAGTATCTTGGTTCGGCATCCATGTACCGCACAAGACCAGAGATCCGAGCTTGCACTTGCTGAGTCGGCTCCGTGCTTTCCGTGTGCAAGGGAGACCCAAATATAAGTGGGCATACCTGCAAAGAGGAAAGAGAAGCTTCACCAAAGGCAACTGTGGATGTCGTGAACATTCTTAGACGCCCGAAGGTCACGCTGCACACTGGCTGTACTGTCGAGAGCAAATGTGGCGTATACCACGTTAACTTCGAAAGCTGCATCCTCCGTCCCATTACATCGACACCAATTGGTGTCGATACAGTCTTACGGGGGTGCCTGTTTCATTTGCAGCCATGCTAGTTTTCTCGTTTCAATAAGTCGCGGTCCTGCTTATCGAAAACGCAGAAAACCTTACGATGCGATGCAGTGCAGTCGAAGCTTTCGACAGTACAGCGTTTCCGGCAGGAGGCAGCAGCATGTGCAAGGCGAGAAGGGAGTATCTTGGTTCGGCATCCATGTACCGCACAAGACCAGAGATCCGAGCTTGCACTTGCTGAGTCGGCTCCGTGCTTTCCGTGTGCAAGGGAGACCCAAATATAAGTGGGCATACCTGCAAAGAGGAAAGAGAAGCTTCACCAAAGGCAACTGTGGATGTCGTGAACATTCTTAGACGCCCGAAGGTCACGCTGCACACTGGCTGTACTGTCGAGAGCAAATGTGGCGTATACCACGTTAACTTCGAAAGCTGCATCCTCCGTCCCATTACATCGACACCAATTGGTGTCGATACAGTCTTACGGGGGTGCCTGTTTCATTTGCAGCCATGCTAGTTTTCTCGTTTCAATAAGTCGCGGTCCTGCTTATCGAAAACGCAGAAAACCTTACGATGCGATGCAGTGCAGTCGAAGCGTTCGACAGTACGTTTCCTGCAGGAGGCAGCAGCATGTGCAAGGCGAGAAGGGAGTATCTTGGTTCGGCATCCATGTACCGCACAAGACCATAGATCCGAGCTTGCACTTGCTGAGTCGGCTCCGTGCTTTCCGTGTGCAAGGGAGACCCAAATATAAGTGGGCATACCTGCAAAGATGAAAGAGAAGCTTCACCAAAGGTAACCGTGGATGTCGTGAACATTCGGAGGCGCCCGAGGGTCACGCTGCACACTGGCTGTACTGTCGAGAGCAAATGTGGCGTATACCACTTTAACTTCGAAAGCTGCATCCTCCGCCCTATTACATCGACACAAATTGGTGTCGATACAGTCTTAGGGGGGTGCCGGTTTCATCTGCAGCCATGCTAGTTTTCTCGTTTCAATAGGTCGCGGTCCTGCTTATCGAAAACGCAGAAAACCTTACGATGCGATGCAGTGCAGTCGAAGCTTTCGACAGTACAGCGTTTCCGGCAGGAGGCAGCAGCATGTGCAAGGCGAGAAGGGAGTATCTTCCGCGGTGCATGGATGCCAAACCAAGACCAGACATCCGAGCTTGCACTTGCTGAGTCGGCTCCGTGCTTTCCGTGTGCAAAGGTTACCCTGAGTGGACATATCTGCAAAGAAAAAAAAAGTGACAGACAAGCAGGCATAGCGCACAGCAAGCGTACTCACCGTGGCAGCAAAGGGTGCGCGACTGATGCCTCGAGCCGCGCAGCTGAAACAAGTATATGGAAAGCGAACTACCTTGGCTGCAGCGGAAACACGATGTGCCACAGACCGCAGGCAGCGTCCGTTCTTCAGAGTTGCTCGACGAGGCTGGCGAGAATTTCCGAGCGCCGTGTACGGCCACAAACCACATGCCGCTCAAGGGCGCATAGTGGCTGGGTCGCAACGCCGTTCGGAACGAGTTTTTGTCCAGTGACGCAAACGGCAGTGGGCTCGCATATCTAAATCCTCTACAGCTGACCTGTATGACGAGAGCTAAGCCTAAAGCTATGCGCACCCCGAGTCCTAGCTCACCGCGCTTCCGTCACAGACAAAAAACCCGGTGGCGACGGAACATGAAACCTTTCGAATGCTGCATGTTGCTTGTCATTAGCCAATATGCTTGCGGAAACAGCGCAAGTGAAGCTTAAGTTTTCTCTAACAGCACAGAGAAGGTTCCACGGACACATGTCGCCCTCGCCGCGAGGCTTTGCCTCGCACTCACCTTCGATGCCGGCGGCCTGGCTCGGAGGTCGTCTGTCAGTCGTGAGTGTAGGCATCTCCGTGGGAAGGTGAAGACGACGGCAACCCACTGGCAACGGGCACGAAGTCACGTCCAGAAGCACTGCCACTAGCACGGCGAAAGGAAGTTCCCGTGGCTTGCCGCACAACTCGACCAACCAAGAGCAGCGGGGCCCGACTGGACTGGCGACTTGGCTGTTGGGGTGGGCCAAGCTAAGCCGCGTGCAGAAGGGCTTTTTGCTTTTTGACTCTCCGCAGTCAGAGCAGTCCAGGGCGGCCGTACAGAGTCCCGCTGCTGCTCTTGGTAGGGGCACGACGACCGCGGCTGCAGAGGCGAAAACTTGCAAGGACGTGGTAGGAACAAATGCGAGTGACAGGAAAGTCCATGGGAAGGCGGGCAATGTTCCAGGCAGGCGATGTCAGTGAGGTTAAACCCCGGCAGGCGAAACACTCCGCCGCCGGCCCAGACAGCGACGCGACCGGCGGCGGCTAGCGCCGGAGAGCAGGCGCACGCACGAGCTCACTTCACGGAAGCTGGGACGAGAATGACTGTCTTGCGAGGCGTGCGGAGCGCACGAATAGCGCAGCCACTCGCTCTGAAGGCTGACTAAGGTCTGACCGGAATCGTCACCTATGTGGCCACTTCCTTCTGCTTGCGCATGCGCGTTATTGTCGCCTACAGGGCTTTTTTTTTAAGGCGTTCTGCGATGCGGACTTATCAGCGATAGAAAATTTCCCGTGGGTGATGACGCTGGGTGACAGGGCACTTCACCGTCGCTTCACTGCTTCTATGGGCAGACGGCCGTCGTGGCGTCTCCTGCGGCCAGACTTTTTTTGTTATGTTTTCGTTGTCTGCCTCTCGCCCGTCTGGATGAAATGGTATCAAGATCTCGATTTAGAAGCGCAGGTTTTGCCACGCACGCGTGTGGTAGAGCTTGGGCGACGTTTTTCGTTACCCTTATTTCTTGCACTTCTAACAAGCGGACTGTAAGCATGGAGATCATTTTCGCGTCCTTGCGTTTTATTTCAAAGACTTAATGGGTTCTACTTCCGCAGCGTGAATGAAACGTCTTTGTTGCTTTGCAAAAGGAGAGAGTTGTGCATTATGAATCCAAACGGCCAGACGCTATATACGTCTCTACGTTCGCTTTTTTTTCGCTCTACGTTCGCTGCACGCAGAGGGTGGCGGTGAATTTGGTCGGGGCAGCAGAAGACGCTCACGCAAGCTGCACAGGTTAGCGAATGCAGACTTGCTAGCTACAGGTGCAGAGGGCACGGCTCAAAGCTCTGCTGGGCCTCCACCCAGGCTATATTTGGAGAGCATTCAGGTGGCCTCCGAAGCGTGGCGGCATAATGATTCTACATCCGCGGATGTGTACAGTCGTGAGCAATCTGAGAGGAAAGTTAGTTTGATTACTCCGTGATTATGCGAGACAAGCACAGCTTGTTCTGTTTTCTAAGTAGTCTTCATCTTGGCGTACAATATCCAAAAGTCATTCCCAAATTTATTGGAGAACTAACGAGACAATCTTGTTTTGTGCAGTTTGTTTCCTCTCACTTTGCTCACCACTGTATACAAGCTACACAGGATGTATAACCGGCAGGTACAAACCTGGGCGTCGCGCTCACGCCTGATCACACATCGCGCAGCGCGCATGCGCAGATCAACGACCACCACGTGCTGTGCCTCGCGCCTCGGCAGACCCCGCACTGCCATCCGGTGGGACGGGCTGTCGCGAGACGCCGTCAGACACATCAGAACGCCCCTCAGATACTTTGTGCGAGCCTATGTAGAGGTTATCTATAGTTAAAAAAAGAAGGTTTAACTCTTCTAAACCTAGTTATACAAAGCGAAAGCGGGCGATATCCGCGGGGTGGTCAGATGTCGCTTGCTGACGACTTTTCAAGATCCCCTGCGTAGCAGTCACTTCGCGGGGCGTCTTTACTGGCTCATCCATGGTCATGGTGGTCACGTGATGGCGGCTCGGCACAGCTGCGGATCGGCGACGTCACGTGGTTCTCCTCGGTTCAGGGCCATATGAAAAACGCGCCGAACAAGCTACGGAAGGGAGTAGTAAAGCTTTCGCTTTAAAAGGTAATGCGCGGTAGCAATCTTACACTGCATGGGTGGGCTGTTTGACCATACCAAGGAGGAGGGAATTAAAGAAAGGGAGAAAATAAAGGAGCAGGTAATAAAAAAGAATGAATGGCGATTACATAACTGACAATGCACAAAACCAGCACCAGCTGGCATGCGCTGATGGTTACGTAGAGAAAGACGCAGCCCGTGCGGTATACGCTTGCCGTGCAAGGTCGCTGTCTCCCTTCCCACCGGTCATGCTCGGCTGCAAGGACCCGAATGCGTCGAACACAAACATGTCTCACCGGGAAACCTTCGCTCTGCTTTCTTGTTTTCCTTTTCGATGAACTATAGAGTGATGCGCAAGGCATGAGCTATATTATATGCACTAGGTGTGGTGGTGCTGGTAGGCTTTATTCAGTAAAAAGCTTTGCGCCCCCCGAACCGGGAGAGGCCATTACTTCGGGACTCCTATGGCCTCAGCTCTTTGCTGCGCCCACTGAACCAGCTGCCTAGTCTTCTAGGCTTGAACTGGCAGCACGGCCTCCTACTGATCAGGTTTTGTGTTTGGAATTTTCGGCCAGGCCTGCATGCTTTGGCAAGTCCATATTGTGTACCCCGCACGGTATCGCATTAAATGCACAGTGTCACATGATGTCGCCCTCATGGGATGTCGCCCCGTGCGGGGCTCTGCCCAGTCCTCCGCCTGCCCCCGTCCTGTCCACGGGCGGGGCTGTCGCCAGGTCATTGGGGAATGAGTACCGGTTTGTGAACGCAGCACTGATCGAGCCAAAGGCAAACAAGTTTTCTCGCGTCGCAATAAACAGGGCGGAGGACGGGGCTCCAGTCACGGGTCTAGAGAATTTATACGGTGGTTGAAAATCTGGCCCCAGCTGCGTGCCGCAGTGCGAGCTCATGCGCAAGCATGCGAAGCCTATTAACAGTGACAACTTTGAAGATAGGAATGGTTACGTGGACACCTTCGTTAGGGGAAGATCGAGCTGCTTCGTCCATGTGGTTGTTACCTGGGACGCCGCAGAGTACGGGCAGCAATTGAATCCGCAGTACTTTATTGCTGTCATCTTGGGAAAATTGTTTTGCGACACCCCCCCCCGTTGTCTTGACCTTTTCGTTCTGTGGGCATAGTTGCGCATGCGCTCACTATCGTCTTTATTGTATGTTCAACGAACATACTTGTTAATAAACATAGTTGGAGTCAGCTCCCGTCCTGTCATGTCTTTATATTTTTCCATGTATGTAACGCTGTTTAATTTCAAGAAAAGAAAAATACATCACCAACTAGCCCCGCAACGTGTTTTATTAGGCTGTAAGGCGTTAAGCTCCCTTCTCGAAATATCTCGGCTTTAGCCAGGTGTTTGACTGTAACCGAACGGAACGGATGCGCTCTGATTTTGAATCTCTGAACTGGTAAGATAAGACGTATACATGCACATTTTGTCGGAAGTATGAGAGCCGGATTTGCTTGTGGACCATACCTTGTGGCTCATTATGCATTCCAAGAGTGCCAAACTTCTTGAATGTAGTAAGAGCTCTGGACCTTCTCGCTCCGAGGGTTAAGACTCCCGCGGGTGCTGCGACAGCAGCTCAACACCACTTAGAAGCAAATAGCCCTGGGCTATACAGACTTTTGATAAAGGCTGTACGTCCACGATTAGCACAAAATCGATTTTATATGCGTTTCTGTTTTAATTAAGCTACTTTCATTTTCCCGCTTGTTTGTGCGTACACTAGAGGTGTGCAAAAGAAGTATACAAATGTTATACAGCTTATTATGATGATGGTGGCGGTGGCGATGTCATTCGATGCTTCTCAAGATAAGAAATACACAACCTATACGACGTATTTCTGTAGTCCGCTAAACATGCCGTGTTGAGAAAGTAACTTGCGTGTTTAATTTTCGGCTAATCAAACTTTCCGGTGTAAGAGCATGTATTCTCTGCGTTCATTACAACTGCGCGCAGCCTGCGGTATACCTTTCTACGCATGCGCACTGTGGACCTACGCTCGCGCGAACTACGCAGTCTCGCAAAGCCCTCTGTAGCGAAATTAGCTACATTTCTACAGTGCACGGTCAAGTGAGGCAGCCGAGTAGCGCTTCTCCCTTTCACAATGTGAAGGGTTCTACAGTTCTTCTACAGTCCAAGGCTTAAATGTTCTTCAGACAAAGAGTCTTTATTGAATGAAAAACAGCTCGTCCCAGACAGTCGTTCCACACGACCGCTGTGCTGGCAGGACGATTACACACATGTTCGCGTTCGGCAGCGAAGGCATACAAGCAGAGAGAGGAAAAGGGAAATAGCGAAACAGGTCAAAGGGCGACGCCTTGGAGCAGTCAGAAGAGCACTGCTCTGACTACATTCTTGTTACCACACATTTAATATGCTTCGAAAGGCGCATCAGTAAAAACTTTTTTTTGTTGCTTCTTAACAACAACGTCGCCAGCAGTTTTCACGCTCGCGAAGGAGCTCACGTCAAACAGGGTTATGAGGTACGTAAACAAAAATGCGTCTCAACGCGTTAGCTCCTTTTTTTTTTTTTAGGACGTGACGCCGCCGCCCTGAGCAGCAAAATGGCGGAAGCGTACGATGGCCGACGACACCACTGCATCGGCTGCGCACAGCCAGTGCTTGTCGCAACCCTCCACAAAGTTTGATAAGCACAGCCAGAGTTCTCGTTGATTCGACGTTGGGGTTGACCTTTAGGTATGCACAGACGGCACGAGACGCCCGCTACGCTAGTTTCGTACTTTGGCACTGGTTGATCGTCTTGCGGAAGTCACTGCAGCCGTGTCGGCACACTCCGTCACTAAAGCTTGGCACTCGCTTCGTCTTACGACGCACTGGCCCGTTGTCAGCGCCAACGTCGGCCGGTGAGTGCTGTCCACAACTCCGTCTGTGGTGGCGCTGCGGATGCTGCGCAGCAGAGTTGCGCACCGTCGTCCTGAGTAGCGGCCCGCTCGCAGCACTCTGCTGACCTCTCACCAGACGGAGCACTTCTTGGCAGGGTTCATGCGGCTCATGTTGGGGCAGTTGTAGGCTCGCGAGAAGTCGTAGGAGTTGGAAAGCGGGCCCAGCACCCTGAGAAAACCGGGGCAGAAGAGACAGAGGGACAAATGAAAAATCCCGAAATGTTCCTAAGCCCTTATAATACACTACCAGAAGGTTTACGGCCCAGGAGCCAAGGTTTCTGTTTCTTTTTTTCCAGATAAGTGCGAAACCATGTGTGCCAACCAGGAGCGAGAACAGCCAGTTGCTTGAAACGTAGTAAAACAAGAAATTTAATTAAATTTTCAATTGCTTTTAACTGTCTGCATTCTTTAGACTGCGAATCCTGCCACACAGGCAGACCGAAAGTCACTGCACTGACGTGATCGCTTAACGCATGGGACGAGTCGTGCTTTTTCCCTAAGGTTTGTATATGTAATAAGACGTTAACCCAACGCCATCAAACATGATGCTTCATGGAGAAGCGTGCTTTTGACTTCCCGCCAGTCGAGCAACGAGTTGGCGATGATATCACAGTCAAGTCGTACCATGTTAGAGAGAGAGAGAGAGTAAGAACTGTGAATAGAAACTCTGCGATGTGTGAGTGAGCACTGAAGTAGGAAGGAGTGAAGATGCGCAAGTGATGAGCTCAGTAAGAGCGTGAGGAGAGAAAGCTTAACAGAGTCCACGCTGAATCCAACGCATTTACAATCACTTAATCCGAGTTTAAGCCGAAGTTAAGGTTGCAAAACAATCAGTGGGATCTTTTTACTGATAGTTTAGACGGAAGACGCAAGATATCTTTCGCCCTGTTCTCTTTGCACTGCACAAAATGAAGCAGGAATGAGTCAGCCATTTCTCGTTTCTAAATAAAACGCGCGCATGTGAGTTTCATTAGAGAGCAGTTCAGTGCACTTTATACTGGGGAAGATGAAATAAGTAGCTTAAAAAAAACATTGGGGGGGGGGGGGGGTAGAGAAGTGTTTTGTTGCTGTTCGGAGTGACCTATGCGCGTTGTGAGAACGCTGGTTCAACCTGATAGTTCCCGGGCTGTGAACTGACGTCCTGATCTTGTTCAGTGCTTCCTCTGGTCTCATCGAGCCGCACCATATCTGCGAAGGAAGGAGGACAGGCATGAGGAAGGCACTTGTTCTACGTAGTTGACATGCAGCTAAGATGGCGAATGGACGAAGTGAAAGGAACTGTACAGAGACACTAACAAAGACCAAACGCGATCACGTTGAAACCTAAACGCGAAAGAAAAAATACAGTAAAGAAAAAAGCTTGCATGCAGCAGTGAACATGAAAGCACACGTGTAAGTTTTCTTATACATTGTAGCGAAAAAGAAAAGAAATTGCAGACGATCAATCAGATCCATGCTGCAAAGTACGCGTTAGCATTAGTGTTCTCCCCTAAAGGTTGTAAGTAATGGGATCCAATCCAGCAATCACAGTGTAACAAGTCGTATCCCCTCTCAAATTCCAAACTCATCGATTCTGATTGGCGACCACACTCTCTCCCACCACATCCCACACTCTCTCCGTCTTCCCTCTCTACCCCTCCTCTGCCCTGCAAGCGGAGAGGGATATTTTTCTTCTCCACCAAGGCTTCACAATTCAACGCGGGACACTCTCTACAATAATGGGAGTTCTAATGCATTAAAAAATACTGCGGTAAAGACGGCCCGAAACATAATGCTTCGCTCTTTGTCGGGCGAAGCAGCAGAAGGCGATTGACTAAAGTCTTTCCGTTGACTTTAGCGTACGGCGGAGGTAGAGCACCCTGTCGCGATATCCCAGTGGTCTCTTCTCATGCTGAGCGTGTAGAATTTGATTTCGAGTGATCAGCAAGGAGCGAAGCTTAACAGACAACCATGCGCTGACCACGCCAGTGGTGGACGGATGTTTTTTGTTGTATGCACCTTGTCAGCACGTTGTTCCGCAACGCCGCCAAGGCTGCGGGGCACGCATATGTACAGGCAGCATAGATAGATAGATAGATAGATAAATAAAGAGGAGGAGGGAAAGGCAGGGATGTTAACCAGAAAGGGGGTTCCGGTTGGCTACCCTGCACTGGGGAAGAGGAATTAGGGGACTAAAAGGAGGAAGAGAGAAGGGGGGAAAAGGCATAACACACGCACAACGCTGTCACAATTTGTCACTCAATCCAGTCGCTCTCAAGTAGGCAAAGAGTGCCTTGTATGCCTTCAGGGCAGTCGACTGCTGTGGCCACGGATTGAGGATCTTTTGCTCTGTTAATGGGCGAGGATCGAGGCGGTCCAGGGCACAACACAGTGTATGTCTTGCACTCGCAAATGCAGGGCACTCATAGAGAAGATTAGCGATAGTCTCCTCACAACCACAGCTTTCACAGGCAGGGCTGTCGGCAGCATAAACTGACATAAACCATATATCATGGGAAGTGGGTAGACTACAGTGCTGTTTACGCGCACGTCTTTCTTCACTCTCATGCTATAAGCAGTTTTCTGCTACTTTTCGCATTCTTTTCTCTTCTGAGAATGTAGCTAACAGTCTGCTCCGGCTGATTTTATACCGCCAGAGCGCAGTATGTACCTGAGCGTAGTTGAGGAAGAAGAGCTGGTCGTGCGTCAGGTTGATGCCCGGCAGCAGGGGCTCTTCGCCGTGGTGCTTGACCCACTTCTTGTACGCCTGGAGATGGAGGAAAAGTGCGACGAATGCACTACACACTCGATGGTGTTGACTAGTGGTGCAAGGCTATTTTGCACTGGTTCCCAGGGTTCCATCATTGATTAGAAAAAAAAATGGCACTTGGGATAGGCGAATTTCAGTGACGGCTGGTCTGGTGCGAAACGCCGATGCCAGTCGGAGTGTCTCTGAGTAGCGCTTTTTGCTGCTTTTGAGTGACCAGTCAGCGCAGCGCGTTGTTATAACATCATGTATGACGTCATTCCATTCTGACCTATCGGCTTGGCGCGTTGTCACGACTTCATGCGTGGCGTCATTTCGTTTTGAGCAATCAGCCTGACGCGACGCTGCTGGTGCGTTAGAACGCTGACAACGACGGCGCTGAAAAGGTAAATGCGGTATTAACAGCTGTCGCTCAGATACTATTATCCGCTCCGAGGTCACCGGACCTCAGTCTCACTTTTTTGTGGACACCTCAACCGCGCTCTGAGGTAAAGAGATAAAAGGAAAAGAGAGAAAGAGGACACTTAGTGGAGTGCTCTGGAATAATTTCGACCACTTGGGGATCTTTAACGTGCACTGACATCGCACAGCACACGGGCGTTTCTTTCGGCCGCCGTGAAGGGGATTGATCCCGTGTCCTCGGGCTCAGGTGCCGAGAGCCCTAACCACTGTGCCACCGCACACTCGCACTGAAAGTATCTTGGGTGCCTTACCCTGCGCTTCGAAGAGGCGACGTACTACCAGCAACGAACGAAACGCGAACAAGAAAACTGAGGTGGCAACACAAAAACACCGACATATTAGCTCCTGGAGAGGAAATAAAAACGAAGGTAATAATCACTTCTGAAGAATAGTCTTCGCGCTTTCGAAGTGAAATTACCCTCCGCTAGTGTTGGGCTTCTCCTGGCTAACAGCATCTCATTTTGCTGTTCGTGGCCCGCTTGTCTTGTTCGCATTTCATTTCTTGCCGATAGTACCTTGAACTTTCTCTTTTCTTATCTTTGTGGCATTGGTTTCCTCCAGAAACCTTAGTAGATGTTCATTTGGCAAATCATTATGTCTTGCACCTACTTTTTATGTTTTTTTTCTTTTCTTGCCTTCCTCCAGTTCAAGGGCACTTAGCCCCCTACGCCGTGAGCTTCTATGCACTCTTCTTTGCTCGGAATATTCCCTAGTTGGATTTCATCCAAAATTGAAGGTGAAGTCAGGCGATTCAAAGATGAGACAGAAAACTGACAGGACGGTTACCACTGTGTAACGTGAGATCCAGCTACAGTTGTTTGCAAGGATGACTATAGTGTCGTTTATTCGTTAGTATTTGCGTTCTTCTTTGGAACATCGCGCGCAACGTCACTGTTTTCCCTGTTTTCGGAACACTCAACGTGGTGCGTTGCCATTGCGCGTTGCATATACATAATGCGTGACGTCAGTGCATGCGGATCTACTATCGTGGCTCATTGTGGTGACGTCATGCGTGACGCCACTGCGTGCTGAGAAATCGGTGTGGCTCCGTGCTACGCGGAAGTCGAAGCCATGGAACCGGGAACCATGACCTTAATAGCTATCGTTGTAAAGCAAAAGAAACAAAAAAGTGAGGTCACCCACCCTGTACGCCTGCTTGAGTCCTCCATTGTCCGCGATGTTCTCACCCTGTGTCATCTTGCCGTTGATCTGCGATTCAGTGACAGGTCATTGTTATTGCATATTTTGGTGTCATATCCTTTGCTCAGTGTGGTGGCTGGATTATCTTTCTACTCCTGCTAATCCTGTGCTCAATTCGTGATCTAAGTGTAAGAGTGCTGATTAAAGTGAGAAAATAAGATTGTCCTGGCTTCAGTAATGGGGCCATTCGCTTGGCGTTCGAGCGTGTACAGTCACCAGCAAAAGTTTACGGGACGCGGGTGTGCTAAATAAAAAATTATTTCGGCGTTGTCATGCAAGCTAATCACACCATGAAATGCCTGAAAGCCTGAGAGGACGTACGCAATCCATTCGCTGGTATAGCAACGTGACCAGGCGACTGGGCCTCGAAGAAGCTCTACAGTACATTTGGTTATCGAGAATACACACCTCCTAGGCCTTTTCTGTCGACTTTAGAGTTAGTCAACATTATAGTTTTCCAGTGTTTAAGGCGCAGGCTCCACAGGTCCTGTGTACATCAGATTCGTTTACTATAGCTGCGAACGTGAAGTGCATTATACAGTGGGTGCACTCACGTTCAGGTTGACGTCTTCGAGGACGTAGCTGGAATACTGGTCGACCATGCATTGGGCCCTCTCGCGAAATGTCTGCACCGTCTTGTTGTTCCACCAGGGCTGCAGGTTGCCGTCCTTGTCGAACTGTCGGCCTGAACCAAGTGGTGCAGGCGTGCGAACACTTAGTAAGGTGCAGACATCGGGTAGCAGTGTGCTTGCACACACTAGGGAAGTGAACCAGAGTATCATACCTCTGGCCAATATCCTTGCATTTCTTTGTGGGTACTGTAACCACTTAATCTCTTGCATTTTTCGCGAATCGCGTGAAGGTGGTGAAAAATAGGTCCCATTTCGACAAAACATCTCGTTACTATTCGGCGAAAAACCTCCGGGATCAGTGCATTGCTCCTAGCTGCAACTTGAACTGGAAAGTGCGGAGACATCTCTATTCTACCCCCATCTCTCCATTCCCGTGAAAGGGAAGTGTTCAAAGGGAAATAAGGAATTCCTAACCCGTCGGCAGAGTTCGTTCGCCTTCGGTTCTTTTGGTTCTTTGCGTAGACTCTCTCCTCTTCGTGAAATACCTTGTTCCCAGCGACGAGCACCGGAGTCGCCGTGTAGCTTTGGAAGGCATGTTTACGTTCTAGCTAAGGCTGCGGAACACGGTCCGCGTTCTAGTTAAGTATTTCCCAAAACGTACTCCTTGGGGCACAACAGCACTCAGTGTGTTTTGTTTATGTCTACTACCAAGTTTTGATGCGATAGAATTAAAAGCCTTATCGCGAAAAAAAATGTGTCATTCGCCCATTGGTTGGTGAGAAATGACGTCCCCAGACCGGGTAATTCCCATTGGCTGGATAAAATGTAACGTCACCAGAGCGGATAATACCATTGGCTGGATGGAGGCGACGTAACTTCCGGTAAAGAGATCAACAGCTTCTGATGTCGCACTGCCAACGCATAAGGTAATGTGGTGTCCCCGTGAATTTTTTGCCAGCACGGGTTGCGCGAGAGTGGCGAACTTCAGGTAAGACGCCAGAACCAGGCGTGCTGCCATGTCTACTTCGCGAAATTTAGTGCCCATGAAATATTCTTAAACTTGGAGTTTAGGTGAATCCCCAAATACTGAGCTCGCGAAAAATAAGTGGCTTACTGCAAAGTCACCCTCTTCGCTTCATGCTGCGCCTTATTTATTCATTGTGAACTTCGTGCGCATTTTTATTTGGGAACCTATGCTAACTACGAGTGCTAGAGAGCTTAACGCAGATATATTTGAGTTTTTAAACTACGTAGTAAGTGAAACTGTTCCGACTGTATAAAGGTCTTCGTTAAGTTTTCTTCACACTAGAGCACACACCTATATTTGTATTACATGCGTGCAGATTTAGGACGCTGATGTTGCCTGTTTAAACGGTCTAACAGCCGTACCTTGCAGATTTTATATCTTCTGTTACTTAACTGCCGAGTAATAATAACAATAATAATAATAATTGGTTTTGGGGGGAAAGGAAATGGCTCAATATCTGTCTCATATATTCGGTGGACACCTGAACCGCGCCGTAAGGGAAGGGATAAAGGAGGGAGTGAAAGAGGAAAGGAAGAATTAGGTGCCGTAGTGGAGGGCTCCGGAATAATTTCGATCACCTGGGGATCTTTAACGTGCGCTGACATCGCACAGCACACGGGCGCCTTAGCGTTTTTCCTCCATAAAAACGCAGCCGCCGCGGTCGGGTTCGAACCCGGGAACTCCGGATCAGTAGTCGAGCGCCCTAACCACTGAGCCACCGCGGCGGGGAAACTGCCGAGATGCAAAAAGCAAAAATTCACCATTTTCAAATTTAGGAATTTCAAACAATTAATTACAAAAATTTCAACATGAGGGCCTAAATCAAAATTTTGCTTCTCCGAGTTGTTAGCGTTTAACGAATTCTGCTTGGTACAGCGTATTTAATTCCTCAAAAACAGGGGCCTTGTGCGAGTCGGCCCGGCGCAGTGGTGAACGGCGCGGACCGGAACGGGACGCAAGAATTCCGCCTAAATATTCCAGCAGCTATAGACAAAACCATTAGCAGAACGTGTAGGTATGGCGGCATGTCTTACCTTTATCGTCAAAGCCGTGGGTGATTTCGTGCCCTATGACGACTCCTATGCCTCCGTAGTTGAGGGACCTGCGGCACACATGAAGAAGGAAAAAAAAAGAACAAGAAAAAAATTAAAGAGAAATCAAGAACTCTTCCACCGCTGCTGGAATTCGAAGTTGAAGCTCAGGTTGCTTTCTGCGTTCAAAGAAAGAGGAAATTGTGGCAAAAGGCGGTAAGGTCCGATGAAGCCGCTGACCCCCGTGCAGTTCACAGCAGAGCGTGACTTAGAAATTGAAACAAGAGAAAAAACAGCTTTATAGCAAAACTAACAAAACGTACGTGCTACTATGGACAACAGTAAATGACCGTGAACTACGCGAAGCAATTTTCTTAACATCTTACCTATAAAACCATACTTCCATAGCAGCGGAGACCATGAAGCCCGCCCAACTACTTTGAAGTGATGATTATTTTCACTTCCACTCGTCGCGTGCATTAAAGGAAATGTTGTTTGTTCGCAAACAGCATTCGTAAGAATCATCGCAATGGTGCTCACTCCAAACTTCTCGCTAAATCGTGCCTCATTGTGCCCCTGGTCTAGCGCCTGTGCGGATTTTCGGCTTTGCGAAGTGTAAGCCAAAGTCTGGGGATTGTTGACTCTGTAAAAGTGTTTTACGCTCATATCAGTGAAACGCAGCGACAGCGCCCATTTATCCCTTGCCGCGTCTTTCCAGCCCTACACTTGTCCCCTGTACTTGCCGACGTTACGGAGTGCTCGCTGGCAAAGAAAAGAAGACAGACGGCTCACTTCGGAAAGTGGTGGCTGTAGAAGAGCGGCTGCAGAATGCCGGCGGGGAATACGATGTCGTTCTTGTTCGGATTGTAAAAGGCGTTCACCACTGCAGGCTCGGTCGTCCATCTGCACGCGCAGAAAGGGAAGCCCAGTCTTACTACGCGTGCCTGGAATGCACCGTAGTCGGAGAACGAATCACTACGGCACACATTACCACGCGGGAAAAGTAGGCTTCGCGCTTCACGCTTTTCGTGACACGTTTAAAAAAAACGAGAGTACGTTACCGTTACCCTTTACTAAAAAGGGTCCCCTTGCCTATTGTGCCCTAATGCACCGCGCACGGAGTCATAACAAAAACAGCATCTGCTTTAAGGGCAACCGATATTTTTTTCCCGTTTAAGTTGGTTTAGAGCATTCCGGAGTGCTGTGAATTAGTCTCGAAGCCAGCTCGCCCGTTCGTGGTGAACACATTCATTGTTCTGTGGTTGACCGACGCCATTTCTCGGCCCAAGGCGTACTTGTCCTCATCTTGGACAGAGGCGGCAGTGGGTTAGGTATCAAGACCTCGCAGAGAGGCTTGATAAAAAGTTTTGCGGTGCCTATGGAATGCTAAAGCTGTAGTGCTGAAGAGCGGAAAACGTGAAGGAAGAGTGCGTGCCAGGTTGTTGTTGCTTACTGAGGTAAACTACAACAACCTATAAGCTTAGCTGGCTGCTAAAACAATTCCAGCGGTGTCACATATGAAGCATAACGTCCCGTGACGAAGCTGGCTCACGTGTTGTGGTATGTGCTTAAGTACTCCTCAGCGCACCCGGGGCCCGGATCTAAAGGTTATCTTAAGTGCAGCGCTACGCAGCTGATCCTACAGCCACTTGACATGAAGACTTATGACCAGCAGCGTGCGCGCTGTAGGTGGATACTATGCAAAAGCACCGAAGTTTGGGCCAGTTGGTAGTGATCCATCTTGAGAAAACGAAGCAGCACGAAAAAACGGGGACGAAAAAGACACACATACGACAGGACGTAGGCTGCACTTCCAACTGATTTTTATTGAGAATACCAAAGCTTAACTACAGCGCTAATATCGCCTCGTGGCAATCAATCGCAATGATTCAAAAACGCCATTTCATTATCAAGAAGAGACCAGGAAGCGGATTGTAAGTGTAAACCCATATTTCGGAAAGCTAAAATTCTTGGGCGTGGAAGAGATCGGATGGAAAGAGAAATTATTGAAGCATATCACTTCAGAAAAGCAGGTGGTCAGTGTGTCAGCACCGCTTCCTTGTCTCTTCTTGATAATGAAATGGCGTTTTTGAATCATTGCGGTTGATTGCCACGAGGCGATAGTAGCGCTGTACTTAAGCTTTGGTATTCTCAATAAAAATCAGTTGGAAGTGCAGCATTCGTCCTGTCGTATGTGTGTCTTTTTCGTCCCCGTTTTTTCGTGCTGCTTCGTTTTTTCAAGATGTAGGTGGATAGGCAAGCAATTTTAGGATGGCGCAAAATTTTTCGACGTCTTGTCTCGAGAAGCTTCTTTGCAAAAAATTGTTCAGATTAATGCTCACTGTGTCGCCGTTGCCTAAAGACAAGTGATTTCAATAACTGTGCGATGAATAAGATAGTTAAGTTACATCGCAGCATAATAAACAAAGACAAAATCCTAAGACTTATTGGTGTCTCAACAAGTACATAAAATGACAATTTATTAAATTCGACAGGTTGTTCTTTCCTGCAGGTAGCGCATAAGAGATTAATAAAAAGTGCTGGCAAAGTTGCGTCAGAAGAGAAAGAAAAAGGAATAGGGAAGGCACAGAAGTTAAGCACAGGGTTTTCCGGTTGGTTGCCTTGCGCTGGGAAGAAAACAGAAGCAAATTGCGTGTGCTAATGCACATTCGTCTTCCTGAAAGCCTGCTAGTGCGCTTCTTCACACTACCTACTGCTCTGCAAAAAAGCTCGCTTTCCAAAATTGTATATTTTATGATTTGAGCGCGAAATGCTTTCAGCTCCTACTCTCAGCAAAATTCAGGCGAACGTCGCCCATAACTTGAAGCCGAATCTGAGGCCGAACCTTTCCGAAACATTGCAAAGTTTTCCGCCCGAACATTATCTAGCAGAAGAAAACTTTTCCGAGCGGGATTCGAACCAGCACCGGAACCGGAGGATATAAGCTTCGTTTAGCGGCGACTCTGACCACCACTCGGTAATGCCCGCAACACCTGCTCGTGACTTGATTCGTTCTTTCTGTGCTGCCAAATGCTCGGTGCTATTAGTGCTGCCACCGGGTCTGTGGAGAGGAGCCGGTTGAGCCAAAAGACAGGAAGGCTCGCACACAAAGCTGAGAAGGTGTCCAAGGCGGCCGAACGTGTCTCTGAGGCTCACGAACAGTGGACGAGTGCTACGTCGGATCAATCAGCGAAAGCAGCGGGTGACCCCTATCGCGCTGCCCAGCACTAAAAAAAGTGAAGCGGCTGAGCGCGGCGGCTCTTTAAGCCGCGAAGGCTGCCAGGAAGACAGAGCGTGCTGCCAAGCTTAATGAACGGAAGTGAGCGAATGTGGTGGCATGTCCAGCAGCCAGGGGACCTGGCCCCTACCCTAGTACAGCTGCCATCATCTATGAGTTGTCTTAGAATTGGCAACACATTTCCTTCCGCAAAGAATTTTATGCTTACACCTCCCATCGACAAATGGGGGGGGGGGGGGGGGGGGCTGTAGATTATTCACTGCGACCAAAATTATGCTCATTAAAGAGCATAAAGTATATACGGTGACGGGCCAATGAAAACCTTCCGAGCCATAACAATATATACGGTGAAATATTAATTGAATCCGTTGGAATGAAGGCCTGCAATGCAGTGCCAATAAAATTAAAGCTTTCCAGAAATTTTAAGCTTCCTTAAAAATTATTTTCTTATCTAATCAATTTAGGATGCAATCGCAGTGCTATTATTTGTTTGCATTTTTTGAACTGTTGATTTTTAACTTATACGATTGCCCAAAAGCCGCGTTTTGTATGGAATCAGGTATTTTATACGTTTTTTTTAATGGGGCGTTGGCTTTGAAAGCACATTAGGCTCAACAGCGAGAGCCTAGGAGACGAGCAGTTGGAGTTCAGCTTGTAGACTAGGTGCCTGTGATGTGCGCGTGGCTGCAATCGCAGCTTGAGACATCGCTACGCACAACTCACTTCTCCTTGTTGACAGGTTGCCGTAGCTTGAGCTGATTGCGGGTGGCCTCGAACTGCAGGATGTTGAACACGTTGTCCAGGTACAGGTCCTCGTGCACCACCAGCTGTGAGAGAGCGCAGAGATGACGTCATCGATCACTGGCAGCTGAAAGCGCTTGGTCGATCCAATGGTGCCGAGCGAAGCGAGACCATGCGAAAAGACTGCGCGACCAAACTGTGACCGCGGTATAAAGGAGGAAAAAATTAAGACTGCAATAACAAAACACAAAGACGAGAAACGGTAAGGCACGATAAGATAGCAAGCTTTCATATAAGGTTTCAGATGGATTGAAGAGCATTCAAAGAAAATTAGCCAGGTTCATGTTACGTGGCTATGATCAACATTTCTCACCCTCTTGTGCCTTGTCTTCTATAAACCTAACCCCTCTACCCCTGCGATCGTATCCTTGAAGTGTCTGCATTGCATCGTCAATTCTTCACTTCGTGTGTCATATAGTCTCTATATCAATCCAAAGAAGCAGGATCTTCTGCCATGCTCCCCATTTTTTTTTTGTAATGGGACACAAAATTCCTTTTCTAGATCCTCAGATATCATAGGATAACATGCGCAACATGCTTGCAATGTTTCCAACACTCGCCACCAATTACTCGTAACAAGCACCCGTCTCACACCTCGAAACGGGAGTCGTAAATACATTCCTCTTCGACTTCATAAAACACTAAGCTCGGTTATTCTAATCCATAACGCTCTCTGTCTCCTCGGGCTGCCTAGGAAGCGACTGACATTCGCTGATAGAGGCGGCTTACCGAGTCGTACTCCTTGGACAGCTCGTACGGATTGGTGAGAAGCTCCGGATAGCCGATCCTCTCATTCATGGCGTTGGCCTGGGCAGACAGGAACAAAGGCGCAGATCCTTTAGTCATCACGCTGCAATGCAAGCCTTGAAAAGTACGCGCGAGGTGCTTCGTTTTTCGTCGTTGGAATACAAGTAAACTGCTCTGTTCGGAAATCGATAACCTCAGGTTGCAAAGCGCTGGTCAGAGGCATGGGACGCACCTTCTCTTCGGCCACTTTGCGGGTCTCGGTGTCCATCCAGTCGTTCTCTTTGAGTAGCTCGTTGAAGGCCTCACGGATGTTGTGGATCATCTCCAGTGCCTGCAGAACAGAAAGACTCAGCAGTGGCATGACTTTTTTCTAACTGCACTAAACGAACTGGGAATTTAGTGAAGTCTTCGGAAGAGCCGATTTATTCAATGCAATCGTAGTAGCAGCAACTAAACCTGGAACCTCCGAAAGTAACATAGCAGGCTATGTTAAATGCACCGGGTAAACGTTGTTAAACGGAGGGTACCTTCAGATACAATAACCTTTAACGAATCTCGCACATGTCGAATGCACAAAGCTTGTCATGACCAAGGCAGGCTGTGATTGTCTGGCACACCTGAGCTGGCCAAACACGGCGACCGACCAGACCTGTATCAAGGTGTTAGAAAAACGACCCCAGGCACGAAAGTCGCCTTCAAGAAAAAACCTAACCAGTGAATATCAAAATTTAATTTATCTTCTCTATACGCTCATTTTGCTGTGTAATGATTTTGGGGTGACTGTTCTGATGCATTCCTAATTCATTTCAAGAACAAATTAGCTACCGTGGTTCTCATGTATTCTAAATGGATTCTTTTCTGAGCAGGGATAATCAAAGCCGTAATAAAAAATTTCCTCAACTTGGCGAAAATTCTCCATCTCAGGCAGTTTTTTTCCTCGCAGAAGCTAGAAAACTCCGCCAATTTAGAGAAAGTAAGACAATTTCACGTCTTAAAATTCATTGAAACTTTATAAAAGTTCCTTTTTCGCCAAATTTTACCTCACAAATTTCCCGAAAGTAACATATCTGTTTCTGGGAACCAATTCCATGTCTATGTGGTGTTACACGACCCTTAGCTTGGCCAAGAGGCCCCGGTTCACCGAACACTTGTCAATTCCTGCCACAAAATGACGGCCACAGAAATTTTTTTGTGAACAAGAGAGAAAGGCAAAGGGGGGTTTGTGCGTACGGTCTCCTTGCTGTGCGGGTCGAAGTTGTCGCGTATGAAGAGCGCTCCGACGGCCATGCCCATCTTCTTGTTGGCCAGCTCGACGCAGTGGTTCCAGCGCACCTTGTCGGCCGACACGCCCAGCATCACCTTGCGGAAGGCGTTGCGCTTGTGCGCGTACTCGCCGTCCAGGTACGACAGCAGGTAGTTCACCAGGCGCCACACGGCGAAGTTGTGCAGCGTCCTGCGCAGCATACGTCCCCACTTCACTCTGTTTTGCCCCAGACTACTCCCTACGGAAGTTCTTTTAGTCTCCGCGTAATAAGACTCCTAAGGGAGTTATTTTGTAGCGAAAGCTACATTGGCCACGAACTCGCAGTTTCGCCGTGCTCGCATTCCCACCGTGGTCACGTGACCAACCACGTGACTGGCCACGTGACGAACCACGTGATCAGCCACGGCGCCACTTCTTCGCCATCTGGACTAACCTGGACTTGCAATCAAGATCAACGTAGGCTAACCAAGCTATGCCTTAGCTTTCGCTACGTATATCCTGGCATAGCCGAGCTAAGCCACTGCCAATTTTTACTCCAGTAGCTCCCCACGGGAGTACGGTTCGAGGCTGAGCGGTGCGTGTGCTCTAGGCGATTACCAAAGCAAGTGTAACGACAGACTCAGTGTTCGTCAATCACAAACCACTCTAGCATCTTCGTTAGTTCGTTTGTTGGTTAACAAAATTATGCATAGTCCCTTAAACGTAGTTTAGTGAAACTTAGTATGTGCAGTGTTCAGAGTGAAGTAAAGGCATGTGGACCCCCTGCAGGGAGCACTGCTGTCTATATGCTTTGAGCAGCATAGCCACAGCACCCGCAGCTTCCTTTCGTATCGCCTCTGAACCAAGTGTAAAGCGGTACCACCTCACAAATAGGCTTTCATTTCCTGTTTAGTGGAAAGTTTCAGGAAATGCCGCCTGCTTGCGCAGTAGTTTCGACTCATGATATATTCAAAGCTTGCAAGGTTTCCCGAATGCATCCTTAGCAACGATAATATTTCCGATACATACGTAATGCGTTACTACCACTAACCCGTGCACATGGCAGCTTTGATTGACAAGACAGCGACATCGTGTGGCATACGGTGAATCATGCCCACTCCCTATGCCTTTCGTGCCTGATATAAGCGAGATTTTTAAGTCTGGGAATCTTGCACATCAATTGCAAGGTATTGTTATGAAGATATTGAAGGTAATGGTCCATTTTCCCGATGCGTCGCAAAATCTTACGTTTTAATTTTATCCATGTCTCGCATAGACAAGTTAAAGGTGCCGTAGAAAACCAATGGGCAAGGTTTTTGACGATAGCGAAAACGTTAATAGCAAAAAAATGCAACTCTGCAGAGAGGATATCTGAGCATATATTGATTGTTACTCTGAAATCTTACGGTGTACGAAAAATACCGTTCATAAACTATTTCCCGCTGAAAAATGCGCTTGTCTAAAATTTGTGTGTATTTAAGGTCCAAATTTTGACGACACCTTCGAAGCATCTGGGAACAGTTCTAAGCAAGCGTGCAGTCCGGCGTGCATACGTGTGCTTTGAAAGCCTGCCTCGCCTTTTGTCGGTGTCGGTGAGTATCTTGCCGACTTGCTGCAGGTAGGGCACCGAGTAGACGACCAGCGGCTCGTCTGGCGTCACTTCCACGGGCAGGAACACCGCCAGGTACTCGGTCCAGTTGAACTGCGCACCCGTATGTGTCGTCCAACGGATCAGATCGGGCATGTTGAAGGGAGAAAATAGCAAAACGAAGAGCACACCGTGAATACAATGATGTGTTTTTCCCTTCTGTTTGTGCGGCGCTGCTTAATCGCTGTAATTCAATGATATTCCATTCGGGACCTTTTTCTTTTTTTTTTAGTTAAATTGAGGAATAAATGAGAGAGAGAGAGAGAGAGAGAGAGAGAGAGTGTGTGTGTGTGTGTGTGTGTGTGTGTGTGTGTGTGTGTGTGTGTGTGTGTGTGTGTGTGTGTGTGTGTGTGTGTGTGTGTGTGTGTGTGTGTGTGTGTGTGTGTGTGTGTGTGTGTGTGTGTGTGTGTGTGTGTGTGTGTGTGTGTGTGTGTGTGTGTGTGTGTGTGTGTGTGTGTGTGTGTGTGTGTGTGTGAGAGAGAGAGAGAGAGAGAGAGAGAGAGAGAGAGAAATTAACGGAAAGGCAGGAAGGTTAACTTGACGATGCCCAGTATGCGGCGCTGTGCTGTTTTGTCGCTGTGCCATTTTGTCCGGCGTGCTGTTTTGACGCGTGCTGTTTTTTCCCGGAGCCATTTTGTCGCTGTGTCGTTTTTTCCCTGTGTTATTTTGTCACTCTGCTGTCTGTTTTGTCACTGTACTTTTTTTGTCGCTGTGCTGTTTTCTGTGCGCTGTTTTGACGCATGCTATTTTGGCGTGTGCTGCTCTTTCGTGTCCCCCAGTATGCTACCCTACCCGTGGGAAGGGGAACGAGAGTAAATGAAAGAAACCACAGCGTGAAAAGAGCGAAGACAAGAAGGAACGCACAAGACAGGAAGGGCGCTGAACTCTCGACTGACAGATGATTAAGGCAATGAGGTTAACAATGGTGATGGCTGGATCGTGCTCAGCTCGACAACATAGAAAAGACCCCAATGTAGGAGAAATACGTTGAATAAGGACTTTTGTCTGGGCTGGTTGGTGCATATCCAAGTGGCGGAAACCACAACGCGAAAAAGACGAAGAACGAAGACTTTGTCGTGTCTTCAGACAGAAGTCCTGGATGCTCGTGAGTAATTACTCCCTTGTTACAAATCTACTCAAAATTGGCGGATTCCCCTAAATATTGGACCAATACCGTTACCACTTCGAGTTGTTGATCAATTCTCTCTCGCCCTACCATCTGCTAGCCGACCTGGTTAGCTAAGTTGGTAGAACGACTGTCCGGACAGGCGGTGGCCCAGGGTTCGAACGTCGGACTAGGACGAATTTTCGACTACGAAATTTATGTAGAAGCTGTATAGAATTTCCGTACAGTTGTACAGTGAGTTAGCTGTATAGGAGCAGTATGGCTGCGCTTAAGTGGTTGCTAATGTGTTGTAATTACTCCCTTATTATAAACGACGAGCGCTGTACCTAGCTTCCGTGTTTACTAATGAGAAGAGTGCCAACGCACTTCCAATACAACGGCAATACAACACTTGCGGCTCAAGTCATAATGCGAGCGGATAAAATGCGAAACTGTATGCAGGGTCTTACCACGGGCACCATTTCGGACAGAAGTCGCAGTGTCATCTTGTTGTAAATGGAGCCCGTGTCGTGTCGATCAGCTTCGGGTACCGATATCTGGAAAAAAAAAGAAGAAAGGAAAACACGCACATATATCACCGCGCGCACTTTGAAGTTATGGGCGAACTGCGAAGACGTCGTGTTCAACAAAACTCTGGACTGGTTCATTTGGCCCACATTACACACTTTTGAAGACGAGAAAGCCTTTTTTGAGAAAAAGTTGAAGAGACGATACAAAGAAGACAATACTGATGCAATCTTTTTATGTGTCCATTTTTTTCAGTTTTTGTTTCAGCAGAGCAAGTTGAAAATGCGTAGTCTTCCTGTGGAAACCTATAAATGCTTCTTACTGGAAACGTGCGCGGCGTGCCACCGATACGCCAGCCTGGTAATCAATCCTAATTTTTTACGGGCCTTGATGAAGGCATTTAACAAATCGCCCCTGGGTGTATACAATAAAAAATAACTAAAATTGACAATATTTCGTTCGTGCATGGCTGCTCGGAGTAGCGCTCATTGTGCTCGCCGGTCGGCTACAGCGTGACTGTCAGGGAAAACTTAATGAAGGGGAAAGAAACAAAGTACAAAAGATAAAGCTCAGCTTTGAGAACCGCTGGGAGAGGAAAAAAGAAACAGGTTGAGACGAATTTCGAAAGAAAAAGATCATAAAGGCCGCTGTGGGAGGCAAGAGGAACGAAGCCAGCGACCAAGAGCGGCGCAGCGAGGCACCCTGTCTGGACGCGTGTGTGCATGGACCACGAGAACGCTTTCGAAGGCATTGTGCATACGTTTGCGAGCTTGGTCTCGAGGGCGAGCACCTGCTCCATCTGCGGGTGGGCCTCGTGCGGCTCCGCGCCCAGCAGCTGGGCCACCTCGACCATGAGCCGGTGGTAGGCGCGCCGGTCCTTCTCACTGCTCTCCTTCAGGTAGTACTCGCGGCTGGGCAGCCCGAACGCCAGCTGCTGGTCGATCTGTGCTCAACATAATAACAGGTGTACGGGTAAGCAACGCATGCCGGTACGTGGGATGAAAGAGTCGCAGCATATCACACCACACTGCACTAGCACAGTGCATGCTTGTAAGGAGGCAAAAGGTAGCTGATGCAAGGCGTAGAGGTAGCTCCAAATGAAAGATCAATGAAAAATAAATGATTACTCTATAAGTATGGTGTAAGCACACTCTTACTGCGAAATCAGTGCTACTGTCACATCGCGGAAATCTGGTGTCTGCAGAAGTGAAGCCTCTAGCCCAAGCGAGAACCCTCAAGCTCCAAACTCCAGAAGTCCCACTTGTTATCTTTGAACTGAATGTCCCCTTTCATATCGGAGCTGCTTGTACTTCGCCTTTGGCCGTTAAGCCTCATATCCGGCAGTTTCTCTTATAAATGGAGTTCCACGAGGACCTTTGAATTACGGACTCTTAAAACACCTTTAAGAGGTACCGAGACGACAGGCAGTTTGTTTTTTTGTTTGTTTTTGCCGAAAACAGATAAAGCACGACAAAAAAAAAAAGGTCACGATAGTAGCAGAGAAATACCACAGCAAGGTCGATGCCGCATAACGACCACTCATAGCGGTTTCCAGTAATTTGGGCGTGAAAACATAAGAGAATAACGCAAAACAAAAATGAGCGCCGTATGCAACTACTACCGAATTACGGTCGCAATGAAAATCACTGCCTAAGAACCACGGAACCGTCTCGGCGTTCATTTGGAAAGAAAACGCAAAAAGAGGCCAACGGAATGAAGCACTCATACGCATGGCTCCTAAACGGCAACGACGACACGGGGCTGTATTCATAAAATTCCAGGGGGTGGGGGGGGGGGGGGGGGGGGCTGCAATGTGTGTATGCCAGAAAAAGTAAAACAATCGACACGCTGGCAGAACAGGTCGTCAAAACAGCAGTGACATAACGAAATCACAGAAGTGCAGACGCATCCAACCCTGCCTCTCCAGCTGTAAGCCAGGGGCAACCGAGTGTGTGCGGGTGTATGCTATATTCACACGCTTTTCTTGAAGCAGTGGAAAAAGGCGGGTCTGTGACGTATCGGCGCGGAAAAGATTGCCTTGGCAGGCAGCCGCCTCATATATCGCGAGCGTACAGGTGGAGATCGAGGCATTAAAAGGGCGCCGGACTTGGGTCGCACGGGCAGAGAGGGAGGGGAGAGGGGATGGGAAATCGTGAAGGGAGCCGAGGAGAAACTAAGGAGCCCGTATATATCGAACGTGCTCGGGAGCCAGGGAGGCAGTGGGGAAAGAGGAGCAGTCGCGAAGGGGTAATGCGGCCATTGAGACGGAAGTAAATGGCCCCGACGTTTCCCCCCCTTCACCTGCGAGCGACGGCGCGCGTAAATTCGCGCCTGGTTGACAGGTATACCGCGCGATAAGCCCACGCTGCGAGGACTCTCCCACTGCGAGGGCGGCGCGAAAAATGGAGGCGGGGCAGTTTAAAAGAAAAGAGGCAAGAGAAATGAAGCGATAACTTTTAGGCTGTGAAAGGCGAGAGCGAGTCCCTGAGAGTCGAAGAAGATGAATACATTACGCCCCCCCCCCCCCCCCCCCCCCACCTTTTCCACCGTTTGGCCGCTAAGGTGTGTGGGCTTCGATGAGATGGCGGAGCGCGCACATGCATCGCCAGCCGTCAGACGCTCTATAGGAGTTGCTGCTGCTGCTGCAGAAGAAGAGGCCTGAGGCGCTGAGATTAGGAAGCTACGTGAGTCTCCCGTTCAGTTCCGAAACGGTGCCATCCACACCCCTTTAGGTCTCCTCGACTGAGCCCGCCGGTGGTAAAACCTTTAGTATAGGGCTAGTTTTGCCGACATTGCCGACATTTAAGGCATGCTAATTAGAGCAAAAAAAAGAAGAAAAACGCACAGATGTAAGGAAGGGGGAGAGGAAATTTTTGTCGTGTCCTCCCTTGTGTCTGTGTTGGTTTGTGCTGGTTAGGAAGTCCCAAGTGCCGCCAGTGGTGACGCATACATGGGAGCATGGAGCAGCCGCGCTGTGATGTGGTGACGGACGGAATGCCACGTTTTGTTTTTTTTACTCGCTGCGCCACCCAGAAGCTGCGTTTACAAGCGTCTTCGTATTTGTATCATCTCCTCTCGGGGTAGCCCTCTGAGTAGCCCTCTGAGTAGCTCTCGGAGTAACACCCAAAGCAGCGCGGCCCTTCTAATGATAAAGTATTTGCCTTGCATTAAATATCCTCGTGTATGCGAAGCGCGCATGCACGTAGTCCAGCCGTTGGATAATGGACCACGCTTAGATGAAAGTTGTGCACCGCAGTGAAAACGCGGCCATGGTTGTCATCATAAATCATCGCCATCAGCAGCATTACGGCTCAAGTCTCACGTAACTCCGTATCACTGTTAACTTGAGCTGAAGGTGCTGTTATGTCTGAGCTGTGCGCCTTCGAAGGCGCCGGTGCGTCTCATTGATGCCAAGGGCACCTTGGTGAGCTTAGAAGTGGATCGGAACCCTGACCTCGCAACAAGCACTCGTCGACGGGGGTTGCCGTCGCGCGTGACCGTATACTGAGCTCCAGTTCGCGTCGTATTGGATATCCGAATAAGGTAGAAGCTACAAGCGGCTACCCTTGAAACGGCGACCTCACCAAGGTGCGGCGGAATGGCAATGTGAAAGCATCGCCCGGTCAGCGCGGGAGTCGGGTTTCTGTAACACGGCGGTTGAAAAAACAACACATTCGTCGCTGAGAAGGAGGCGTACAGACATACGCCAGGACGAACGGACACGCCGAGAACACAATCTTCCGTTTCGCAGCGGACACCTGAACCGCGCCATAAGGGAAGAGATAAAGGAGGGAGTGAAAGAAGAAAGAGGTGCCGTAGTGGAGGGCTCCGGATTAATAATTTCGACCACCTGGGGATCTTTAACGTGCCATTTCCTTTCCCCCAAAACCAATTATTATTATTATTATTATTATTATTATTATTATTATTATTATTATTATCATTATTATTATTATTATTATTATTATTATTATTATTATTCCGTTTCGCAGCGTGAGAAACCGTGGTTGCCTGCGGAAGGCTGGTGGTGTGTGTGTTTACGTGCAGGAATTCGGGCGCTGTCCTCTGTGGTGCCGTGTGCAGAAAATGGCAATTTGTGGTGTTCTATTGTTGCGCGCCCAAGGACAATTGAATACCTGCCTAGGGATCTAGGGACACTACATGGCTTAACATCCGGGGTTTCAGCTTGGTGGGGGAAGGGGGGGGGGCATTCTTCTGAAACCTCAACCTCAAAGATGTAAATAAATTCACTCCAGTTCGCCTACGAGAGCGCCTCGCCTTCATGCTTTTTTAACGCCTCGCTGTTTTTCGCTACCGTCGGCTTCGACCCTACGTCCGGCGTCGTGACGGTGCACGCACAAACGGCAACCGAAAATAAATTAATTCTCTCTTTCAATACAGGGGCGCAACTTGAGGCTGACTCTGACGCCCGCGAGCTTCGTGGTAAGCAGAGTCACTCTTTCTGCTTGAGTGCTAAATCTTTACCACTGACCAACCCAAATGTTCGAAGCGTGCGAATCGGTTGAACCTTATTATCGGGTTGGCTCCATGTAATTTTCGAATAGGAACGCGCCAAGAGCCGGACAAGGCAAAGCGTCCATGAATGCGTCTGGTCATTCACTTTGTACATCCAAGTTTTGGTGCACCCCCCTCCCCTTTCTTGTGTGGAAGGCTTGCGATCGCCTCCGGGCAGTCAGCGGACCGCTTGAGGATGGTGGTGCAGCTGGCAAAGGACAGGGTTAATTGGAGAGACATGAAAGAGGCATTTGCCCTGCAGCGGGCGTAGTCAGGCTGATGATGGTGATGCGCGGAGGGTGTGTTCCCACCTGTATGATGTTGACGGAGGAGTTCTTGTCGTCGGGGCCGACCCACTGCTCGACCACGACGCCCTGGTCGAAACGGCCGCGTAGGTCTCCCAGCAGCCGCTCGATGCCCCACGGCGGCGCCGTCCAGTTGGGTTCCGTCACCGGCCAGCCGCCCAGGCTCTTGAGGACCACGCGCAAGGGTTGGTCGCCGATCTCCTCGATCACATCTGCGCATGCGCCCACCCATCGAGCACGCCTCTGGTCCGCTCATTCGTCCGTCCGTACGCCCAGACTGAACAGCATGCGACCGCTTTGAGTGCAGAATACTGAATGCCTCCAAGTGCATGAAGCTTTCGTTCAAAAGTGAAAACCAGCGGATGCAAATCACTTATGAGCACGTGCGTCAACTATCTTCGCTGCCTTGAAAAACGTTTGTTCGTTCCTGAGCAGTAAATTGGGCAGCCACTAGCGACGCGACAATTTGCGGAATTTGAACTGCGCTGAGGCCTTGAGAGTTTCGTAACTGCATAGTACGGTTGAGGAGCTGCTCAGTTTCCTTGTAGATGCTGCGGCGGAGGGCAATTAGCCATAGGCGCAGAAAAGAGTCGCGGCATTCTGCTGCACACGTTCTCGATTGTGTTCGTTGATATCTTCACACATATCGCCGGAATCAAGGTGCGATCGATAATTTTATACTCTTATTACTTCCTCTAAGTCAACCAAACCGTGTCCTCCCAGAAGACAAAATGTATCAGCTGTATCTTGAATGGCATCATAAAACACTACGAAAAAAAAAAGCGATTGCATGCGTTTCTTTCACGACAATTTGTAAATTACGAACACTGTTTTAACAACGTACTCTGTAATTATAAAGCACCTCTTTAACACCGTCGAAAAGCGTTCTCATTATCTGAAACTGGTGGCTCATATATTTATGACCCATATATCGGGCACATTTTTGCTGTGTTATAAATAAAATTGATTTATTGATTGATGGATTGATTGATTGATAAATACACCGGTAATACGCTTTCGCTGTGTTAAATACTGATCCCCCATGTTATTTGTACCCACCCCTTATGTTATACCCCTCACCGGGTCTTTAAGATATTCAAATGAAATGAAATGAAATGCAAGTGGCCTACCAACGTTAGAGCACAAACACAAAGGGAAAGAAAAAGAGCAGGAACAACAGTCTTACTCAGTTTCATGCACGAGTTGTAAAGCGTTTTTGCCTTGATGGTGGCGCTGTTGTCGTAAGGGTTGGGTGGTTCTTCAAGCAGGTCTGCGAGGGAGAATGAAGCGTTCGTTATAGGCCGGGCGGCAGCTTATTTTGCGTTAAACAAAGTCGGAAATATACTGATCAACATGTGACCATCTGGTAAGCTCACAGGGTTGCCTGCGTCCTGTCGGCCTTACCTAAAGTGTTGCATATAACTCCACCAATACAACCTCATTTAACACCATCAGAAATATAATGTTCACTGAAACTGCAGTACGAGGGTTATTATTTCTTGAATCACTCTCCTGTGCGGCTGCTTTGCTCGAATGGGTTAGTTTATTTTGAGTTAGTTAATATTTATACGCAACGCGTCAAATGCCCATACAGTATGAACGCAGGACTTAAATTTAAATTTGCTGCATAAAGAAGAAAAAGCAGTCGAGGAAGCATTGAATGTTATGAGAAGTTTCGATATGCGTTTGTCACACGTTCTTGACACGCACGCCACTGACACATTTCGTCACAGAACGCAATTTTTTTTTAAATTTCAATACCAAAGATGGTACACCGACGCAGTTGTCGTACTAACTGATAATACTAAGTACCTAAGAAATACTCATATCCAGTATTCGTCGCTCATATGTCCAATCAGCAACCTTGTCCCCACTGCTGGCCGAGGACTCCTTTAGTGATCTCCCATTACCTCTTTCTTGCTAGGATGAAAAATGACATGGGTATTTATACTGCGGAAGAAGTAGCATATTGTTAATTCAAAGAAAGTAGTGTTATTTTTTTCATGGATGCGGATGCGAGCTTGTTTGCGTAATTTTGTGGCGTGTCCACATTTATTGCAAATTTCCGACATAACGAAAGCACAATTTTGCTTCGGATGCTATTGCAGTAATTACGGAAATACAAGTGTGTGAACATATTTTTTTTTTATTTCGATGCCACCTTTAATAAAGTGGCAAAATTCGGTATTTGTCGAATACCGGATAGTTGTCAATAAATACGGACTAATCCATGCCAAGCGTTCTGATACAGCCGCCCATTACATCTCCATCTTTTACACGCGATGCTGCGTATGCGAAGCGACGGCGAAGCGCACGCCGCACCTGCAGCTCCTCCCCGGTTGCCATGGTAACGGCGCATGCGCACAACTGGCCACTCCAATGCACCGCGAAATGCTCGACTGATATTACAGTGTAGCTCTCACTACAAAAAGGAAAAGAAAACATACTAAGAAAAGCGGAGAGACCTTTGAGTATGATCTGCAGCTCGTCGGAGAGCACCTCGAAGGTGGAGACGCTGGGCCGGTCCTCGGGAATCTGGTGCCGCTTGTTCCACGAGCCGCACGCGTACTGGAAGAAGTCGGCGCACGGGTCCGCACTCTGGTCCATGCCGTTGAGCAGGGACGACGCTGCGGACGACACAAGCGCCGCCACCAGACGGCGTTCGCGACACCCGCATCCGCTCCCCAAAGGTATACCCGAGGCCAAGCGGGTATTTAACGAGGGTCCCGCTTTTCCTTACCTTCTTGCTGCAGATATGACATCGCTCATCCCTTACAAAGATTTCTTTAGACAGCCTACAGACTGTTCATAGACTTCTGTCTATAAAATCTATAGATTTGCAATGGACAAATGGTAGAGAATAGTCTATAGGCAATACAAATCCTATACACAGTCTATAGACAATCTATGGATTTATTGCCGTACAATTTTAGTAAACTTTTGTCTATGGACAGTCTATAGACTATGAATAGACAAAAATATATATAGGAAGGCAATAGACTTAAAAGAGCCGTGTATACTATATATAGACGATTTTCGTTAAAGATCAGACGAGGACCAATAATTAAGGAGCAGCTCGCAGGTCGACATACCTTTCTCATGAATATACTGCCGTACAGCCGGTGATTATTACAGCTGCACTCGATACCACAGGCTATGCAACTGCTACGCGGCGTCTTCAAAGAGCGTTCAGCGTAGGAACGAGCTCATGAATGTTCAGTGGGCGGTTGAATATAGGCTGGCATCGCCCAGACTTTGCTTCTGGGCACTGAAGGCACGTAGCTTCCACGCACCGTGTCTTAAAAGACGACCACTTGACGAAAGGCAGTGCTCATGAATGTTCAGGGAGCCATGAACCGCACTGAGGCGAACAGAAATACAGCCTCAACTGATAATGTCCAGCGCCACGATTACCACGTCCGTACAGCGCTATAGCTTTTCCCGCTGGCGTAGCGTACGCTCGGCCGCGCAGGCTGCTCGCTGGCTCCGGTCTGCCTTACATAAGGATTACGACGAGTGCGGAGCCACGCCATTCGCATGCAGATTGGTCTGCAGCTGCCGAAGCAGGGGCAATAATTAAACCGAAGGCGGTTCCCTCTTTCCCCGCGGCTCGGGGAGGACACGATCCACCGACTCCCAAGGGTGCGGGGCGTGTGTGCTTCGTGCCTCCTGGATGTGAAGTAGACGCGTTTGCACTTCCAACCTGTTGACGGCTAGGGTTTGGAGCATTTTACAACACTAAGCTGGCACGTTCGTTCCTGATACAGGACGGTGATATTCTACGTGTCACCGTGGGAAGAGGCTGACGACACTTTAAGGACGAAACAAGATGAGTGGGAAGGAGGGCGGGGGAGGGGTGATACAGGACGGTGACATTCTACGTGTCATCGCGGGAAGAGGCTGGAAGGGGGAGGAGGGGTGGGAGTGGAGGGGTAATGCTCGACCATCATTATAAGGAAGGTGGCCAGCGCCGTTTCTAGAATCAAGAGCAATTTCATCCTTCGTACTGAAAGCCTTCATGGTCACAGGTCCGGCATAAATCGCTCAAATGCAAAGGAGAAAAACGAATTGAGGGAGTTGTGAGTTAGCGCTTGTCCTCCTCACTCAACTCCTATCCTTTGTCTTGACTCGCTGCTGTCTTCAGCGCATGTTAAACAACTGGTCCAACTTTCGGCTCTGATCAGAGAGAAAGGAGTTTGGAGGCCTGCGTCACTGTCTAAAAAAAGATAATAATGACGAAGAAAACCGTCTGTTTCAGCCAGAGCTTTCCCCGCCTTAGAGATTGATTCCGTAGCTGAGCCTCGAATGGGCTTCACGTCTCAAATACTACATACGAGAACCGAAATTGAAATTTTTACCAACGTGATGCAGCATTTTTATTAGCTTTTTTTATACTTTTCGCGTTGTTCTCTGGAAACTGCGAGATCGTCAATGACGAAGGAGGGAAGCTACGAGAGCCGGCAGCCAGGATGGCAACTTAGTGAGAAGCAACTTCATACTTGGCGCAGTGCTGCAGCTTTCTTTTGGCGTTGTGTGCAGTTGTGCGCTTAGCAGACAGATGTAATTGCCTCTTTATTTTCTTGTAGCCAGCCGTCACCAACTCCAGGTGCAAAGGCACCTGGGACTCTTGCTTCTGAGTCGAGTAAATCTGCACGTCCTACTTCGAGGCCGCGTTATGATGGCGTTGGCGCCCTGTTAAAACGCAGGGATCCGAAAGCAAAGTGCATGCTGCCTCCGCCCTGCACTCTTATCGAGAAGTGCTGCGGTTGCGACTGCTGCATGTTCTGTAGTTAAGAATCTCACGGACTTTCGAATGCTGAAGAGCAGATGAGCTTCTTGGTGTTACATGATGCAGCGCTTATTTTCCTCCTTAGTTGAGAGGGATTTCCGAACGATTTGGTATAACAAAAGGCAGCACTCAATTCCTTACGCGCATGCCTTTTTTTTTTCTATGCGCAAGTTTGCAATGCGACACGCATGAAAACAAGGAGGCACTCATCCTTTCCAGTGTGCATCACTGCTTTAGTAGGATACAACTCCAGAACAAAGCGGCAGATGCCCCCTCAAAGGAGGCCCTCCAGCCAATAGCGTTGACCGATTTTCATGACGCTGCGGCTATTCCGACTAAGCCGTGGTTAATCTGTTTTCATCTGACACCCCCTGTGATTTGACGCTAGAAGGTCAAAGGGGATTAACAACGACGTCATGAGAATCGGTTGACGCTATTGGCTCGAAGGCCTCCTTTGAGGTGCACTTGCCGCTTCGTTCGTGAGTTGTATCCGGCTATAGTAACGCATTTAGTGAGGAACTGTATCAGGGTCTGACTCAGGTTTGCTCAAGTATATCTGTGGCTTGTTGAGGTCAGGCCAATCGCTGCAAGCTGCGCACTTCATTCCTTGTAGTAATTCGCAGGCCTGGAAAGCGTTACAGGTGAAAAATTTCGAGGTCAGAGGGCCCAAACCACTTGTTCTGGTTCTTGCAGGCAGGCTGAAAGAAAGGTGCACGTTGCACATCGGTCGGACTAGGAAGAGTGACTTGAATATTGGAGCTCTTGCTGCATTTGTCCGCTATGACAAATAGATCAGTGTGCGGCTGTTTTACTTGAAAAAAATATTTCAACGCTTTCTACGGATTACCAGTTTACAGGAAATGCGTTCCAGCCAGGTGTCGATAAATAAATACTGAACACTATACAGCCCAGGCCATCTGCAGGCGCAGGCAAGTCTTCCGTCTTGAAGGCCAAGTTACTTCCACTAATCGCCTACGGCGTCCATTCCGTGACGGCTCAGAAAATGGAAGCGGCCGACACCCATTCCTCTGCAGGGCGTCGCACGTCGAACCCGATGCTTCGAGCACAGCAGCCACCGGACCGTGATTCGAACACGCCGCGGACTTTCGCAATACGACGAGCCCGAACGTGGCGTTTGTTTGCCTCTTCTGAGCTGGGTGCTCGATGGGGAGGAGAGAGAGACAGGCTACGTGCTAAAGGCAGTCTTGAAAAGAGAGAACGCAATTGGATTAGTGCGAAGAGAAGGTTGTGCGCAGAGAAAAAGAGGGGCTCTGATCGGAGTGTGTCCTGCTTGACTTGGCTGGGCCTGATCGTGGCGTTTTGCCCGGCTGGCGGCTATTGGCGTCCTGCGCACCCATATCTTCGACGCGGCTACGGCTCCGACGTGCTTCTTCGGACAGCCAGCGCGCGTCCCCCCCCCCCCCCCCCCCCCCCCCCCTCTTTTCCGGCCCGTTCGCGCGCAAATGAAGCGAGCGGCCAGGGGGCGATGGTGCTGCCTCCTGGCCGGCTTCGCCGATGCGATTGGGGAGGCGCGCGCCAATGGAGCGCGAACGGGGTCTCTAGCGTGCGTCCACCACGCTCGCGTGACTCGGTCGCCGCGGCCCGGGAAGTGGGGAGCGGGCGCAGCGAGCTGACGGGGCATAAGAGGAACGCTTCTCTCCCCACTCTGCGATTCCTATTCCTGCGCCAACGCTCCCCAAACTATCTTCCTTTTTCCCCCATTTTCTTCCCTAGTGGGGCTGTTATTGTTCGCATGCTTTCTTTTACTCCGCTTGAGTCTTGCGGAGTGACGCGACGGAAAGGAAACGGGAGAAGGTGCGCCAACGGGAAGAAAAGGAATGCGAGTCGCTCTGGGCGTCGTCTTGTTCCCGTCTGCTGTCCTGGCTTGGGTGCTTTTGTATGGACAGAAGCACAAAGATGGAGGGAAAGAGAGTGAATGGGTTGTTGCGAGGACCTGGAAGAGGTGTGCAAAGAGTAACGGAGAAGGCGTGGGGAAAGCACAGTGTGGAGAGAGGCGAGGACCATTCTTCCCTCTCTCTTTCTCGTATTCGTTTGGCATCTGGCTCTGGGTGGAGCGAAGAGAAACAAGGTGCTGTCGGAAGAATAACGGTAAGATGTAAGTAAGTAAACAAGCAGCGAGAAACGGTAGGTGCCAGTGCTGTCGTGTGCTTGCATCCATGGGCGACAGCGAGCTGTTTTCTCGTGGGCGACAGGGCGTGCGACAGGTGGCGTCTTCTTTCATTTGTCGCGACGTTCTCCTCAGGCCCAGCCACGAGGACAGATAGACCTCTTTTTTGTTTATTCCCCTTTCTTTTCGCGATGAAACGGATGGAGTGGCACTTGAGCGGAAAAGAAATGTGGGACTGATTTGCCTTCCTTATTAGGGAAAATTGCGTTCCATTACTCAATTATCCTTTTGACACTGTTTCTTTTACTCTATCCAGTGAAGGTAACCATCTGAATAATCCTCGCTGTAAGGGGACCCAGCTGAAAAGAGGCATGCCACACATTTTATAGCAAAGTGTGAGGAAACGCAAGCCCGATGTTGTTGCCAGGCCTTTTATCGAGGGCAGAACAAGCTGTAAAATAAAACGGTATTTTTTTCGTCAGCAAATGACCTGCCAATTCTGGACCGCAACCGAAGTCTGCACTGGATGCCGGAACTTCAGACGTCAAGCGACATGTCGACGGAAAGGTTTTATGGTTGCTGTTTTCTCAGCAAAGTCAGAAGAAGGGAAGAATATCTCAATTTTCCAGCTATTTATTTTTACTTGAAGAGGCAGTTAAACAACTACATGCCCACAGAAGTGTTTAAGTACGTGATTGAATAATTATTTTCCGGGTGCAATTGTGCATCTTTTTTTTTTCGGGATTGTGAATTTATGTACGAAAAGGTGTTATCTTACATGACATTTAATAGCTAAATATTGGAAAATCTCGTGACTTATATGAATTTTGTACAGAATTTATTTTTTGTTTCGCATTATAATCACGCCAGCTTTTTGTTGTTGTTATAGTTACCCTCTCTGCTTAGCGATTGTGTTGCAGTATTTTTGAAATAAATGAATGAATTACTTCACCAGCGTAATTTTTTTTTTCGAACTGCTCAATACGCATGACATGGTCGAGTAACTCGTTTTTCGTAGCTGACGTTAGCTATGCATCATTGTTAGTTTCTTGTTGAGGAAGCAAAATCATGACTGCGAGCGGGGCGCACTTTGCCTATTATAATATCGCCTAATATCTGAGGGTTTTTTTTGCGTATCAAATAAATGTTTCCATAAAAATGAACTAATTTTTAATGTATCTTCTCACCTGTTTTTACGCACTCTGGGGTCAGGCAGATTCTGGCGGCGGGGTCTGAAAAAAATAGCAGAAGAAATCAGCTCAGTGGGATACTTACCACTCGTTTCCAATTAGTAATATTATCTCAAACTATCTAGTTATTACGAGCACACGCACAAACCACAGGAGCTGAATGCAACTGAAGAATGTTGGCTCGTGAGGAAGGGAACCGACATCGCCGTTTCCAGACTTCACCTGAGATCACAGGATCACTTAAGAAACATTTAATTTGGGCAGCACGTCAACGCTCCAGTTTTTGGTTACTACAAACAACGGCGATGCCCGCGCCATCTACTCCACAGAATGTTCTCAGCAGAACTAGTGCTCGATATCTCTACAAATGAGTCATAGCAAACGCGGCTCGAAAAAAAATTATCACCAGTTTATCAACAGTTCTGGCACTGAATGCTGTGGTGATGGCAGGTAAACGATTTTCCACCGCGGAATTCGAGGTTAGAACTGGACATTTTGAGGACACGCCCACTGTGGAAGGTTCGGCTTGTCTTGAACCAATAAGTGTCGCACACCTCTTGACACTTTTCCAAAAACAATTATATAATTAGAAGCGACCGAATGCAAATAAGGTGTTCACTCTCAGGTAAAACGAAATCCTGCCTCTAAAGCAATGACCCGTGCACGCCATAAATGTGGCTTGCAGGTTGCATTCTGTGACAAGCTTCTTGTCGAAGGGTCACCGTGTTCGCGATCTCCACACATTTTTCGTAATCCCAATTCACACTTTGCTGCAGTGAGCAGGATGCGTTCCGCACGAAATAGCGTTCCTCCGTAGCCGAGTGGATGCTCCCAGTGGATAGTAGTGGAAATCATTCGGTTCTTTCAAATGTACACCACAATGGGGGCTTTCCTCTGAAGCACATTGGACAAATAGAGTTTCCACTTCGAGGAGGAGGAGGATAAAACTTGTTGTCGGCATATGGTTCGAATAGAGCAGGTCGCAACGGGATGAATCCTCTATCTATGATCCCATTGAGTTCAAATCAAACTGAAATAAATTTATTTCCCTTTTTCAACATGGTGGTACAATTTAGTAATATAAAGAAGGTGGTCCTTAGGTTATGTAGAGGTGAGGTATAAATGCACAGTAAAGAAACTAAAAAATTATGTCGAAAATACGACAAAATGTTTTCTAGTTTTGTCTTAACCAGAGAATTTTTCCGCAGTACTGTATCTTTTTTTCTGTAGTACTTTTCTGTAGTCTGAGGTTCTTTTCCGTAGTAACTGCACACAAAGTTCTGTTGTCACTACAAAAATTTTCATTGTTTTAACAAGTTCTTGGTCAAAAACATCTCATAAAATCTGTTGTGACGACAGAAACTTTTTTGTTGTGTTTTTCGTCTGGCTGTGAGTGATGATTTCGACTTGCGTCGCTAAATGCGAGCTACGTTAGCTACGTTCAAACAACTGGCCTAACAGTATTTTTTATAACAGCTAGCTTAGCTGACAGAACCGCAGCCGCGCACAGTCTCAGGTCCGGGCTCCGGACCAGGACGGATTTTTCTTCAGCCTCGCAGATCCTGAAACTTGCATACGTTCCCTTCGTAGCAGACATGGTTGCGTTCGGGCAAATGCTAATGGCAGTCACTCCTCGGTTTGACCCACCGTGGAAGACGAGCCTGTCGGCGGGCATCCTGGGGGCCACGAAGGCCAGGTAGGCGAGCACGCAGCACGCGGCCGCCAGGAGGGTGACGAACGCCAGCAAGGACAGGTCCCGGGCGCGCTGGCCAGCCGAGGGCGCTGCGGAGGCCGCCGGTGGCTTGGCGTGGCAGTCGCTGAGCCGCTGGGCGCCCCCGGGGAAGCTGGCGCACGACTCGTCGCGTGACGGCTTCTTGCTGGACAGCGCGGCCAGGTCTCGGCCTGCCGTCGACAGGATGGGCAGGCTGAGCACGGCGTCCGGACGGCTGGCGTCCTGGTACTGCACGTGGAGCCAGGGGGGTCGCCGCGATGATGCTCACTTTCCAATGCTTGCAGCGTGTCCTTATAGACTCATGGTCAACGACACCAAAAGAAAGCGAACTGCTGCGCCTCTGGAGATTTGTAGATACCCGTGGCCTGCTACACCCTGTGGTCATCTTTATTCCAGCCTTTCTGCTCTCACGACTTCAACACCCTTGATCCTTACCCCATCCCTCTCTTCCCCCTTTTACATCGCCTCTTCTCTTCCTCCCGGCGCGGGGAAGCCAATTGTAACCCTGTTCTGATCACCCCCCCCCCCCCCCTACCCGCCCTTTCTTTTCCTCTCTCTCTTCCCCGACGTTACCCGCGCACGTCTTGTAACTCGCATTGCAGGGACTGTCCCACCCTATTTCGCACCTCATTGTCCCTGTGCGCTTCCCACGGCTCCCCTCTTGACACCTTTCTGCCCAAACTATTTAGGAGGCGTAGGGGGCAGACTCAACCACCATCGGCCAACATAGGCTGTGGCCCGAACTCAATCCACCACACCTCATTTCTAAATGTAAAACATTTTTATCTCTCTCTCTAATCGCTTAGCTTGTCTTCCACTGCCCTTGACTATGTTACCCTTCCTTCGGTATCCACTATATCACTGCAAAAGACCTCCGGTTATACTACATGCCCCACAAAAACCGTCTTCTTTGCCTCAGTCATCAACTCATGTTGATCCTCTAACCCCCTCTGGTCTCTTTCTGTCTGTTAACCTTACAGCTATCAGTTGGCTTTCAGTCGCTCACTGCATGCGCTGTTCTGATTCTCGTCCTAGAATATCTTGCTTAGCCCCTGTTTCAGCAAAGGCAAAATATTATTCGTAACGTGTTACTGCCACTCTCTCTTGAAGGACCCAAGGCGTTTCCCAAACGCAGCGCGACTGTAAAAGATCAGAGACGAACCGGAGTGACGGGCGAGGGCGTCCTGCGGTACTCGAGCACCGTGCTGAGCGGGTTCTCGTGCACGGTGACCTTGAGGCCGGCCTGGGTCGCCTGGTAGGTGAGGCCGTTGGGCATGCGCTCTCCCCCTCCCCCGCTGGGCGAGGTGCGGAAGCTGACGGCCACCGGGTCCTCGGGCGACGCCATGTCCGGCAGCGGACCCTGCTCCAGCCGAAGGACCGTCGTGGACGCCTCGCTCCACTCCAGGGTCAGGCCGGCACTGGGTCAGTTGCACTGCGCAAGAGCAGCGGGGAATCCCCTGGCCTTATACACCGACGTGGAACACAACGGTGGGACACTACTATCCATCCCAATTACCAAATGAATTTACACTATCACAACGTTAAAGTTCTTAGTACCCTTCCTGACACGCGCTCTTTTTCCTGCCCTCTATTTCCTCTACCGTCTTCGTACCCTCACCTGCATGCTGCAAGTGCCCTGTAATTCTAATTTGGAACATTTATTTCTCATGCCCCGCCGCCATTCCATTCCCCCGCTATACGTACCCCTCTCTCCCGACGTAGCGGAAATGTGCATTCATCCGTCACAGTGTGACTTTTCACGAGACAAACCTTGAGGATATGATGTGAGATTTTTTACACCAGGGTAACACATATAGCTTTCACATAGGTTAAATTCATTGAAAAAGTGAAAAAAAAACAGAATTAAAATAATTTAATCAGGGCACAGAGGAGGAAATCGCACCGCAGCTGCCGATTCCGAGGCAGAATCAATGTTCTAACCTACTATGAAAAACCTCGCCTTCCCAGCATTCCCACGGTGAATAGTGCTGTTCGAGAAACTCGCTAAAATGGTGGCGCCAGCTTTCCATCTACAGGTAATATTGAAAAACTCCATACCTGGTGCAGGATATACTCAGCTATTAGTGCCGAGTCGCAGTAAAGTTTTTTTTTTCTCTCTCTATTGGCAAATAACTGCTTGGGGAGCGCAAGACGAACACGGTAACGGGGAAGACACGCACACAAGCGATGCTTCCAACTGAACTTAAGTTCTTCATGGACAACCTCATGTACAGCCTTGGTCAAAAGTCCCTGGTGCATGGTTTGCTTCTGAGCAGCATTAGTTTAGTCTCGCCCTGCCGTCTGCTAACCGTCTCGGCTAGCTAATTTGGTAGAGCGATTGCCCCGGACAGGCGGCGGAGCCGAGTTCGACCCCGCGAACCAGGACAAAGTTTTCTTCAGCTACGAGGTTTGTGTGTAAGAAGTGTGTGTACAGTTCCTTTGTAGTCGGGAGATATTAGTCAGTGCCAGCCGTTTGCAGTGTTGCTCGCTGTAAGCAGACGGGTCGGCTCATGGGTTCATCGTGGTCGTACTTCAAAGTAAACACTGTTCACTGCTTTCATGCTTAATAAACTTATGCGCGAGCTCGCTCCCGCAACGTGTTGTGCTCTCTGAAAATAAATAGTAAAAAATAATTTTGGATTTGATATTATTAAACATTTGAGTGCGCTGTGGTAGATTCCCGTGCGCAGTACAAACCGTTGATTCATTACAACACGTATGCCGTAACTGTAGGGTGAAGCCAACGGCATTTGTCTTCCAGTTTGAGATTACTACTAAAATGCGGACCTGCTTCGTGTACGACAAAATAATCACTTCTAACCTAACGTTTCGCGGGTAATTGTAATCACTTGACTTGTGGCAGACGAAACACAAACTGGCGGTCTTATCGCAAAAGAATACGGATTTTAGAGCTCAACCAAGCAATGCTCCAGTCCGAGAACACGTAGAGAATAGTGTACGCATCCTGTTCTGCTGGTTTCTCTACCAGCTACCATGCACCAACTGGCCCAAAAGGCTACGCTTCTACGATTCCAGTCCAAGATTTTCACTTTTTTTTTTCACTGAATTCTCGAACTAAAAATAGGCCCAATGAGAAAAGGAATCTTCATGGGTTTTCAAGAAATTATAAGAATTAGCAGATGATGAGGTGTTTTTTTTTTTTGCAGTCGAAGATATTTTAGGCTAATAACAAAGATCACAACCAGGGAAAGGCCCAAACCCGTTTTGAAACGCAGAAAAGGAAGCGGGAGAAGAGTGCAAATCCATGCCAGCGCGAAAAGCCCTTCTTGGCGGTCGCCTTGAGGCTTCTCAAGGTTCGGCAGTCGCTACCATTGCCAGTTCCGAGAGGTTCAAGCGCCCTCTATTTTCAGTAGAACCACGCAAATGATTCCGAGATAAGATGGTGCACGGTGATCGGCACAGAACACCGCCGTACCGTCTTCTTCCCTATAGCGCGTACTCACTATGGCTGTTTCATTGCTGGACATATTACTAAGGTAAAGCGGACGTTTGTGTTCTCTGCCGAGCACTAATAGAACGAAAAGGAGGTACTGCCGCTTCGCGTATTCTGCGCGGACCCCAATACAGCGCTGTTTCTGGCGGAGCGTTTCTCACATCGTCGCCGCATCAGGGCTATACGATACGCTCTGCCTGGAAACTGTGCGACTCAGAGCTTTCGTTGGGCGACCTATATCCTACGTTCCAATCTCCACTTTTTTTTTTCAGTTCTCTATAGTGGGACGTCGATGACCACGACGGGTCGACCAGTTTGAGAGCAAGTACAGAACTCATGTTGGAGCTGACACACTAGCTGTAGTTGTAAAAGTCATCTACAAGACAAGAGCTCAAGCTAGTCATATAAACGCTTGTTTCCTTCAGTTTTTTAAGAAGTTCATTCAGATTTAATTAGGCTTGAAAATGGATTCTTAACTTTTTCTTTTTGAACATGTAACTTTGGGTGGGGATAGAAGCCAACACTTCTCACGAGTCGCCCCGGCTACAGATACGTGGTGGAGCTGGGGAAAAGGAATACAAACACACAAAGCGCAGTACTTTTCGAAATCCTGAACTTTGGCGTTCAATAATTCGTACGAACGGCAAAGATGAAAAAAATATATTTTATAATTCATCAGGGAAAATACACAGGCTTTCCAAATTAGTACTGGGAAAGTGTGTCTAAATTAGAAATTTTCAGCTTAAATAAGAGAATTTTCTATGGTGACAGGGAACATTGCAGGCTCAACTGCAAGGTAAAATGCCAACTGCCGGTATTAGTTGGTTAAGGGGACCGGTCGGGAGCATTGGTCATTGGTTGCGCGGCGTCCATATGCCGCGCAACCGCTGTCTCCTCACTCTGCACACGCTACTGGCACAGTGCGGCGCCGAGTCTCCCCGCGCTTGCCTGAAACGCTTTACTGACTTATGTCAGCAAACACGCTTGTTTGCCCGTTATGTTTTTCAACGGCTTGTCATTATTCGTAGTACATGACTCTGCGTCAGGACGGCTAATAGCGCTTCACCGACTAAACTATGCTGTATACTTTTGGCAGGCACAAAAGAGAGACGACAACATGTTCACGAGCGTACGCTCATAAAAAAGAAATGGTGAAATGATTTCAGTCCCCCCCCCCCCCCCCCCCCCCCCCGCCAAATCCGCCAGTACTACGCACTCCATTACTTTGTTTTCTTCGATGCCAGACTCCGGAATTCCTGCCCACAGCTCGAGCAAGCAAGGTCGTCTCCACGTCTTCTCGACAGCTGTCGTGAAAAGACGTCCCCCATCAAGTCATAAACGGCCAGAAAATTGCGCCCGTTGGCCACACGACGCCTGGCCCGCCTCTTTAGCTTCTAACGCCTAGAAGTTTGAGACTAGAGGGAGTAAAGCATTTAAGGCAGAGAGGCCTTATTTCAGGTCTATTACTCAAAAGCGGTGGGTGCTTCAAAAAGAGCCTATGGGATATAGGTTGCGGCTAGTGTGAAGACTGTGCGCCGGACTTGTGGCCTGCAGAGCTTATCGTGCAGCGGAGCGCTGAGCCAACCGCTGCAACTCTGTATGGCCGCAACATCGCGTCCAAAGCCGCTGCGTAATTCAAGCCTGACATTCTGCCGCAAGACGTTGCCTAGTTACAAATTGTTCACATCGGCTTGCCCGTTGCAAGAACTGCTTGCGCACTTTAAATCGTAGCAAGTTTTCGCCTTCGGATTTAAACGAAACGGGAGTGCCGCGAAATTAACCGCGTGGCTGCCTCGGTGTGCGCATGAATGACCCGCCGTTCAGTGCAGACAATCAACCTTGTATACAGCCACGGAAGCCTGCAGGGGACACCATATAACACACGGCCAGAACTGCCTAATGGGTCATCCTCTCTGTCTTGTTTACGGTGCCTTTTCTTATGCGATCTTCTATACTCACTTCGTATACTGCACGTGGTTCTTGTGCCTTTCTGTCTTTAGAGGCGTGCTTAAGGGTTCCGAGGCTTCAGGGGATGAACCAACGAAAAAGGCGCGCGTCCGACAAGCGCTGGTGTTAGCTGAGCCTTCCAGGCTCGCTGAGAACAACTGATCCTTTCGCGAGAGCTGGCCGAAAAGCAAAGCCTCAGCGAACGCCAAATAGCGGTTCCGGAGATGCAATGCGAGAGCTAGCTCGACGTTTCGTATGTAATTAGTCGCGCACTCTCCGCCACGGGGGACACACCACACAGCGCGTGCGCCGACGCGGAGTCAAACCGAGGGATTTTCGAGCCACTTGTTCTCTCTAGTCGGTTCTAATTAACGCCCTCTCTCCGATCCTGATCCTCCTCCTCTCCACTTTTCGTCTGCTCCTCCTCTCCCTCTGTCTTCTTCCGGGCGGCGGCTCCTCGCAAATGACCGGTTCCCGGCGGCCAGCGAGGAGAGCGCGCTGGGGGTCGCAGTCGCGCGTTGGTTCGCAGAGTTGAGGCTGCTTTGTATACAGTCGGCGATGGGGAGGAGCGACTCTTCCTCCCGCTCGTCTCAGCGTTCTTACGCAACGTTGCTCGCTGCATCCGCGCCGCGCCTATGCGCGCAGATTCGCAGCGCAGAGACTCATTTCCGAATGGGACTTCTGCCGGACAAGTCTTCCGTCCTTGAGAGGTTCGGGAAGAACGACTCCTCCCCCCGTCCCTCGTTTGCAAGTCGCCGCGCGAGGCAGTGGAAGACGACTCCGAACTTTAGCTCCAAGATCTTGCGCGGGCAGTTTACGCCGGTTAGAAAGAAAAATTGGAGATGCACACGCTAAACGTCGGAAGCATCTGCTGCAGAAATACATTCTCATGCAACGTCCATAGAATCTCTTGTATGTTGTTGTTGTTGTTGACCTCAGTGTACATGGCACATGCCCACGCGGAGGGATTGGCCAGGGTTTGATGATTAATTTCAAGGAAAATCACACCGGCGATTGTGATGAAAAGAGAGGCATGAGGCAGAGAAGTAGAATAGTGAAATGATTCAGACTATAAAAGGAATAATTGGAGGAAACGTAAAGATAAATGTAACAATTTCGAAGTACGAGGCAAAAAGAAAATGCATACGAAAAGGGTTCAGCTTAAGTTAAGGACAGCGCAGCGAGCTATGGAGAGGAAAATTATAGGTGTAACGTTCAGGGACAGGAAGAGGGAAGAATGGGCGAGGGATCGAATACGGGTTAACGACATACTAGTCGAAAAGAGAAAGAAGAAATGAACTTGATCAAAGCATGTAATTCAAAGACAAGGCAGCCGTTGGCCCTTAAGGGTAATAGACTGGATTCCAAGGGAAGGGGGCGGCAGAAAGGTCGGCGGATGAGATAGTTTGTGGGGATAGGGTGACCGCAGCTGGCACAGGACAGGATTAATTGGAGAGATATGGGAGAGGCCTTTGTCCTGTAGTGGGCGCAGTCAGGCTGATGATGATGATGAAATAATTTAGAATGCAGTTAACAAGGGAACCTTGCAGTTGTAATAATGTAGCCGTGAAGGTATCCTCAAACTCCACTTGACACGAATCCTTTGACACTCGCACCGAACGAGAGAAGAACTGGAAATGACACAGAGAGAACTAACCCCGAGAGAGGGACCTCCAGATAAGTCTTTCTCTGAAGTGCGAACCGCCGGAAAGAGAGGATAAAATGTTCTATTGTTTCAACTTCCTCGCATGTGCAACAAATGTTTGTCCTAGAGAACACGAGAAAGCGCCATTGACACCTAACACAGCCTTGCTTTACACGACCGGACAATCCAGGGGTACTTTTAGTGCTGTGAGCAACGGATCACTGCAGCTGGGTGAGACATGCTGGCTACCTCCTCCTTCTTCTTCGTCGGCTACTAATTCCTCTTCCTGTTCTTCCAGCTCCATCCGAGTAACACAGATACTCTAGCCTCGTTTACCTACGCCGTCATGTATACAAACCGTACAGATGGCGATATGGACGGCGTGGGCGTTTAAGTGCGCGGGTAGCTTTTATTGTCATTCACGAGAGCTCCGCAGTGCGGGCCCTAAAAGAAGAAACAATGGCGTGCAAGCATTGGAGTGAATTTGTGCAGAAAAAAAAAAGAAAATACGTGGCATCGCAGAGGAGTCGTTACTCGCCGTTGTTACATTGGCAATGTAGGCTATCGAGACAGAGATTAATTGATCCGTCAAGAATTGGAGCTTACAGATAATGAATAATGTAGACTGATTCTGGCCGCCAGAACGACAGAATAAGGTTACGAAAAGCGGGATGAGTGCAATGCTAGTGTCAGGTGCAAGGTTAGCTTCTGAACATCGGTAAGCGCTTATGCCAGGAGTGGAAAGGGGAAGAAAGGGAGTAAGGAGGAAGAGGAGACAAAACACAGCAGCTTCGGACATGGTTAACGGCACTCAGAGGGACGC